>NW_022436963.1:3548150-3681063 GCF_009761245.1 Sapajus apella
ACCTCCGCCTCCTGGGTTCAGGCAATTATCCTACCTCAGCCTCCTGAGTAGCTGGGATTACAGGTATCCACCATCACATCCAACTAATTTTTGTATTTTTAGTACAGATGGGTTTTCACCATGTTGGCCAGGCTGGTTTTGAACTCCTAACCTCAGGTAATCCACTCACCTCAGCTTCCCAAAGTGTTGGGATTAAGGCGTGAGCCACCACACCCTGCCAACTTTTAAAATTTTTAAATCAAAAAAGCCAACAATTGTGAGTCTCTGCAGCCATCCTCTCACCTGATATGAGCCCCTCACCTGCAGCCAGCCCCTCACCTGAGGCTGCCCCTTGAGGCCGCTGTCCCTTGCTGCCTTTGTCCTCGGCCCTGGGTACCTGGAGCTCTTTGCCTTGTCTAAGAAGTAGGGCAAGAGTCCTGGTCCAGCCGGGACTAGTCTACCTGTTGTGACTTCCACCTCTTGCTCCCCAGCTCAGGGCTCATGCCTGCCATGTCTTCTGCACAGCCCTGGGGCTCTGAGGTTCACTCTTGCTCCCACCTAAGCCCCTAGCTCATCAGTTAGTAATAAATGGCCATGACACCCACATCTTTGGTAGCAGTAAGAAGCACCTGCTCAAGGGTCAGGCTGAGCCTAGTTCTAGGGCTGTGTGATCTCTGGACTACCCCTGTCTGGGTCTTCACACCCTCATCTGCCGAATGGGAATCATCATAGCTCCTCCTTTCAGGGCTGTAGTCAAGATCAGGAGAACTAATGTTGAAGACCAGCCTGTACAGGTCCTGGCATACAGAAACCCTGCCACCGTCACCACCTGGAAGGTGCTAGATTGCTATACTGGGGGATGGAGTTGTTGGCACTTAGCTCTTCCCCACAGGAAAGGAGCAGTTTCCTGTCCCTGAGTTGTTGGCTTTGACATGCCGAGCTATAGCCCTGGGTAGCCTGATCACAGGGGAACCTGAAGTCCACTGATCAGAGAGCTGCCCAGAATCTGTGGGCCGTGGGCACAGTCCTCCCCCGCCCAGCTCATGTCACCATCTTCCAGGAACAGCCTGTACCTTGGCATGGCCCTGAGAAAGAGCAAAGGCAGTGTTGCCCATCCTGTTCCAAACTTGTCACAGGAAGGATATGTGTCTGGCCATGTCCAGCAGACGTTTCAGGCCAAGTGTGTAGCCCAGGATAGCTTCCTGGGCAGCTGGCCCCAGGTTGGGTGTGGGGTAGGGGAAGGCAGAGGTCAACATTGAGAAGGGACAGCAAAAATGGCTCAGGGTAGAATTTCAGGCCCGATTGCCTAGGGCAGACTGGGGGCAAGGTCTTCCCAAGCTTCTTGCAGGGTCGGCGCCCTGGGGGTCACCCAGGTACCACGTTGGAGGCCTGCTTAGCCGGCCTCGACTAGATGTGAGTGGCTCTTCTCTACATACCCAACTGAGACCACAAATCCCAGCTGCATGAACCTTCTGGGTCTGGCCCACCCCAAGCCTGGGCACAGTGTGGCCAGAATGCCATACCATACGCCAGGAGCTTGGTGTGCCAGTCTTGGCTCTGCCATTGCTCTCAGGATGTCACTTTACCTCTCCAGGACTCAGTTTCCCCTTCTAGAAAATGGAGCAATACATAGTATAGCCCATCATCTGTAGAATGCCTGAGGACTGTGCCCAGAGATCTTTTGACACTTGATCTCATTGTTCACCTGATTCTGAGTAAGAAAGTTGAGGCTTCAGGAGGAAGCAGGCTGTCCAAGCCCATGATCCATGAAGGCAGGTTGTATGTAGGTCTGGCTGACTTGGCGCTGGTGCAGGGAGGAGGTGAAGCTGAGCTGTGCGGCTGCCTGCAGGCTCTGAGACCGCCATGCTGCTGGACTCTGTCTGTCCCACCCCTCCCTCCCCTGGAATGGGTTTTCTACTCAGAAGTTGGCCTCTAAAGGCCAACAAACATATGGAAAAAAAGCTCATCATCACTAGTCATTAGAGAAATGCAAATCAAAACCACATTGAGATACCATCTCACACCAGTTAGAATGGTGATCATTAAAAAATCTGGAGACAGCAGATGCTGGAGAGGATGTGGAGAAATAGGAACGCTTTTACACTGTTGGTGGGAGTGTAAATTAGTTCAACTATTGTGGAAGACAGTGTGGCGATGCCTCAAGGACCTAGAAACAGAAATTCCATTTGACCCAGCAATCCCATTACTGGGTATATATCCAAAGGATTAGAAATCGTTCTACTATAAAGACACGTGCACACGAATGTTCATCGCAGCACTGTTTACAATAGCAAAGACCTGGAACCAACCCAAATGCCCATCGATGACAGACTGGACAGGGAAAATGTGGCACATATACACCATGGAATACCATGCAGCCATAAAAAACGATGAGTTCGTGTCCTTTGTAGGGACATGGATGAACCTGGAAACCATCATTCTCAGCAAACTGACACAAGAACAGAAAATCAAACAACGCATGTTCTCACTCATAGGTGGGTGTTGAACAATGAGAACACATGGACACAGGGAGGGGAGCATCACACACTGGGGTCTATTGGGGGGGAAATAGGGGAGGGACAGTAGGGGGGTGGGGAGTTGGGGAGAGACAGCATGGGGAGAAATGCCAGATATAGGTGATGGGGAGAAAGGCAGCAAACCACATTGCCATGTATGTAACTATGCAACAATCTTGCATCTTCTTCACATGTACCCCAGAATCTAAAACACAATAAAATATATATTAAGAAAAAAAGAAGTTGGCCTCTAAGGATGTCCCACCTGAAGGGCCAAAGCTCTGGATGCTCATTTTTCCCTGACTAGCCTGGGAACCTGGTGAGATGTAGGGGACCCCTGTTTCTTATACCTCTCTTCACTCTCTCCTCCTAGCTGCGTGCTCTGCCCAGCTCTGGATCCTGGAGGTGAAATCAAATGGGAGAATTCTGTTGACCCAGGCAATGGCATCTTCCTTCAGATGTGTGACACCTTCCTAGGTCTCGCCCGGCAGCAGGGGCAGAGACACAGGCCCACCTGGGACCTGGTGACCCACGCTGTTCAGTGGCAGCCAGAGGTGGCGGCACAGACTGGGGGTGTTCATTGTACAGACACCCTTATTTCCTGAAGGGGATCCAGCTGGGATTAGGCTGGGTGTCAGATAAGACAGGCAGCATGTGGGAGCCCACGACCCGGGTTCAAATCCTGCATCCACTAGAGCAGGCTAGGAGAGTTTAGTTAAGTCACTCGTCTGTTCACCCATGCATCAACCACCCACAAGCCATACAACACACATTTATAAGGCATCCTCTGTGTGTCAGGCACCATGAGAAGCTGAAAACCTGTCCTCAGAGGTTGCAAAGGTATAAGCATGGGACCAGTCTAATAAGAACAGAGAGACAGCCGGGCACAGCGGCTCACACCTGTAATCCTAACACTTCAGGAGGCCAAGGTGGGCAGATCATGAGGTCAGGAGTTCAAGATCAGCCTGGCCAACATAGTGAAACCCAGTCTCTGATAGAAATTAGCTGGGCATGGTGGCAGACACCTGCAATCCCAGCTACTTGGGAGGCTGAGGCAGAAGAATTGCTTAAACCTGGCGGGCAGAGGTTGCAGTGAGCTGAGATCACACCACTGTACTCCAGCCTGGGTGGCAGTTCAAGAATCCTTGTCAAAAACAAACAAACAAAAAGAAGAGAGAGATGAGAGCAGAGTATGTGTGCGAATAGAGTCCTGGTGTTGTGCAGGGTACATCTTGGGCCCTAGTGGACAATAATGATGCAGCAGAGGTGGACCCAGAGCTGGCCAGGCAGTCAGGGACCCAAGCTGGGTGCACACGAGTGCATGTGTCACAGGACTCTGACTCTGGGGAGCTGTTGGCAGAAGTCTGGAGGCCCCACATCCCTGTGGTAATCGCCACACAGCAAAGTAGTGTGTGACAGGAAATACCTCCACAGCCGTTGCAATTTAGGTTGCAGAGCACAGAGCAGTTGCTCCCTCGATTGTCAGCAAGCCCAGACCAGCAGAAAGGGGTAGAGAGAAGAGGGCTTCCCCTGCTCTGCCCTCAGACTCTGCTCCCAGCTTCCAGCGTCAGGCCACCCCAAGCCCCGGGATCCAGTGCGTGCATTAAAGGAAGTCCACACAGCCTTCCTGGTCTTCCCATCAGGGATGGCTTTGGGGAAGGAGTGGACTGGGAGCAAGGCCTCTAGGGGACCACCCTGGTGTTAGGCTTAGGGATGGGGGGTGGCGTGACTCCTTTGTGGCAGCTCTCAAATACTGGTATCTAGCCTCCCAGTGAGTCCCATCTCCTTCCTGTCTCTCTCCTACCCGTTGTGGTGTCTTCATCTCTGGCTGGGCCAGAACCCCACCGGAAGAGCACAGCAGACCCCTCTGAGGCCCACTCCAGCCACCTGGGTGGGTGAACTCAGCTTAGTCTCTTGACCTCTCTGGGCTGGGAGTGCCCTTCTGAGCAGGTACCTTTGGGCCTCCAAGTCCCCAGGGGAAACAAAGAAAGAGACTTTTGATTCCCCCACAGAACCCAGAAAGGAAACGGGTCAGGAAGGGGGTGGCCCAGGTACTTCCTACAGGCCGGACTTTGATGGCAGGAGGTCCCACATCTCAGATCAGCCTCACTCTAGCCTCCAGGGTGTCCTCCCCACTCCCTCCTGGGCTAGGACCCATCTAGCTGCCTCCAGCCAGTTGCCTGGTGCACGGTTGGTCCTTGCAGAGGGGGCGCCCTGCCTCACTGTGCTTCCTGCAGAGGACGATCCACTTTCAGACCCCCACACGCACTGTTCCCGCTGCCTGGAACAGTGCACACGTCACCTGACCAAGCCTAAATGTCACTGCCTCTGGGAAGCTTTGCAGGATCACTCTAGTCAGGCCAGCCCCGCACGCTGGTCTGGCTTTGTCCAGCTCTATTTCCTCTTCTGAGTGAGGAGATTCCCTAAGGGCAGGTCTGGGCCCCCAGCATCCCCAGGGCTGTGCTGGGGCTCTCAAGAGAGCTTTTAACTTCCTCTTATCTGCCATTCCTACTCCTGAACACAGTCCACTATCTTTTCCTCGGAGGAGCTGAGCAGGAGAGGAGGCAGCTACGTACTCACCAAGGCCTCTTGGAAGCCCCTTTCTGGGTTTTTGCTCTTCCCCTAGCAGCCATCTTCCCTGAGGCATACGAGGGCTTCGGGCATCCGTCTCTTCTCTTCCAGAGCTGCCCTCAGCAGGAGAGATCTCGAGCAGGAAGGGAACAGGGCCGGGAAAGGGAAAGGGGGCTGGGGGCTGGGGTCTCCAGGGGAAGATCCCTGAAAGACACGCTGCACCCCAGCTCTCCGTCCCTGCAGCATGCGATGGTGGCAGTGGGTGGGGGTGGGGAAGATGGCAGGGGCTGGTCCTCGGTCCAAATCCAGGTCACTCCCAGCCTGCTCAGCAGCCGCTCGGTAATTAGGGGCCAGCAGGACGTGGGCAGGCGGGTGGCAGGAAGCCTAATTGTCTGATTTTTCAGGTAATTAACGGGCGGCTGTCTGGCCAGTCCCCATGGGGTTCAGCATCCGCCACCCCATCCCCTGGGCAGCCCTAGCTGCCTAATGAGGCCAATTACTGAGTGGTGCCCAGGTCCTCATTAGCCACCTGGAAAGGTCATGTGGGACTGGCACCGAGGGCCGGGCTCAGCCAGCCGTGGTGGAGGCTGGGCCTTTCCCGCAGAAATCAGGGTGCCAATGGACAGGCTGCCGGGCTTTGCTGCTGCCCGTGGAGGGGCAGCCCGTCCAACAGCTGGGACCTCCCTCACAGCTCCCTTTTCCGGACAGCAGCTTTAGGTCAAATGTCAAACTCCCCTGCCACCTCCCAGCTGTGTGGCCTTGGGTATGTCAACCCCCTATCTGGCCCTAGGATTCCTGGATCAGAGATGATGGACATAAAGTCCAGTAGGTGCTCTGTACGTGGATGGGTGCTCGCCCTTCAACAGTGCCAACTCCTGACTCTACTTGTGAAGAGCAGGAGGCCAGAGGGATAGAGCCTGAGGTCACCAGCATGTCAGGAGCCCACCTTCAGGGCCCCGGAGGCTGAGGGCAGCAGGGACAGTCCTCTGGGATTCACCCCAAGGGACCTCAGCAGCTGGGTGGGAAGTCTTGGGAGGGGTCAGTAGCAGTGGCCAGACCAGGTTGGGGGTGCTCTAGGAGTAACTGGATCTCCAGGGCATCTGAGCTGGAGGAGGGGAAGCAACCAATCCCCAGGACATGAGGGGATTCGGAGATCCTGGTGGAGCCCTCCCCCCACCCCAGGTGCTCTGGGGCTCAGAGGGAAGCGCCCGGGGTGCCCAGGCTCCTGTACCAGGCAAAAGCTCCTCTTTTCTTGGTCAATTCTCGCCATTTTCGGCCCAGGAAATCGGGGGAGGACTGCAGCCTGGGATGTTGAGTTTTTTGGGCTTCTGTGGCTCCTCTAAGAATTTTGTGACCTAATTCCATGCTGACAAATTCCATGCTGTTCCGGCTCCTGTAATCGTCAGCTAACACTACTTTTGGTCCTGCTGCTGGCCTAGAATCTAAGTTAAGGGTTTCCAAAATGTGTCCCCCAGGAGCCCTTGGGGAGAGCCGGAAGCGAGGCGTGGAGGGATACCTGACCCCACAACTGCAGCGGCTTGCCTTTGGTCACTGGGAAAATATTAGTAGCTGCCCCTTCGTGAGCTCTTGCCATATGCAGGGAATCCGCCTCTGTGGTTGCATTTTGTCCTCATAAAACTCCAAACGGAAGATAACATCACAGTCCCATTTCACAGATGAGGATGCTGAGGCTATTCCAGGCTAAGGTTGAGCAGCTTGCCTCAGGTCTCAACGTTTCTAGGAAGAGCTGGGACTCAGATCCAGTTTCCACTCTGAGCCACCAGGATTATGGGTTCCTTAGTTAGAAAGAAAACTAGGTGCAAGGCTGGGGATGTGTGTGTCACATTTATCAGAACTTGTTTCCTCCAAGTTGGGGTGTGAGCGCTGGCCTCTCTGTCCCAGGGGAGCATGGTTCTCACCCAGGACCCCTGCATCCCACCACGAGGTGTGGTGTCTGTGTGTTTGAGGGCCTGTCTGCCTGTTTCCTCTCCCTCTGCTGTGGGCTTTGCTTTGCTCATGGTCCAAACCAATAAGATCCAGCCCAGAAATAGCATATGTTTCCAGCCTCTGCTCATCCAACCCATACATTGCCTGGCGTGATGTGCTCCCGGTGTCAGCCTGCTTCAAGACTCAGGGCGGGGGTGGCTGAGGAGAGAGTGTGACGAGCTGGCAGGGCCACCTCCAGGTTGAGAAACTTAGAGGTGGGGAGCCGGGTGAGCCCAGGACACAGGCTCAGGAAGGAAAGCGGGGACCAGTATTCCCTAGCCCTGGGGCTGGGTGGGGGGCTCAGCCTGGAAGTCAGAGGTTGACGGCCCAGATTCACCCTGGGCCTAAGGGGTGAGACTTTAGAAACTAGAGCTGGGGTCAGCGATCAGAGGTTTGGGCTTCAGTCTTGTCTAGCAGTCAGAGGTCCAGACCTGGCTTGGAGTCAGGGATCAGAAGGCCAGGGTCGCTGTTCACAGCCTGATGAGAATGAAGGCCCAAGCTCAGCCTGGGGTCAGAGTCAGGGCTCAAGCCAGTCCCAAAGACCACAGCTGCCTGAGGAAGAGGTTCCCAAAGACCCAGAAGCCTTCCTATTATCTGGAGACGACTCAGAGCAGGATTGGTAACAAAGAGGTGCCTGAGAAATGGACTTCGAGGCTCGAACGTGACTACGGACAGGGCGATAGCCAGGCGTGGCGCTGCGCGGCTGCAGTCCCAGCTACTCAGGAAGCTGAGGCGGGAAGATTGCTGGAGCCCAGAAGTTTGAGGTTACAGTGAGCTATGACAGTGCCACTGCACTCCAGCCTGGGTGACAGAGTAAGACCCTGACTCTAGAAAGAAAGCAGAGGGTTGGGAGCGAAGCTTATTCCCGAAGGCCTCCAGCCCCGGCCGCCTGCTCTCAGGGCACGCTTCCCCTGAAACCTTGGCTGCTCATCTCTGAAATGCAGGTGGTCACGGGACCCATCTTCACATCGATCGTGCTCCCTCCGTGTTGCCGATTTCTACCGTCGAGGCTGTCGGCTCCAGGGACCAGGGGCTGGCTGAGCTAATGAGTATGGATGAGTGTTTGGGGTGGGTCTGTGAGGCACCTGGCATGGGTTCGTGCCACTTCCCTACCTCCGTGGCATGCGGGCCTCAGGGGCAGGGCTGACCCAAGGCTCTAAATCTCCAGCACAGCCCAGGGCCCCATCACTTCCCAGGCTACCTCCGACAGGTGGCCTGCAGCCCGTTCAGGCCTCAGCTGTCCCACCTGAGCAGGGAGCAGGCAGTACTGTCCAGGGAACCTTTTCCAGGCCTCCATTCCACCTCTTCTCCATTCTGGGCCCAGCGTGGACAGACATCTGGGGTCCAGCCCACACGGCAGCCAGTGGAGGAGCCAGGGTAGGGTGGGCAAGCAGGAATGAGAGGCCAGCGGGCAGCGGAGTGTGCGAGGGGGAAGCCTCATCACAGGCTTCTCTGTTCTTACCTCCCACGGGGCCTAGTCACAGACCAGCCTCAGGCACCAACCCACAACTGGGGCAAGAGGCCTCCCATCCCCAGGGGACCACAGGAAGATTCAACCAAAGGGGAAAGCGATCCTGTGTGAGGGGCAGAGGGCTGGGAGCTGGAGAAGGAGAGCACCCCGGGCACAGCAGTGGTAGATTCAGAGCCAGTAAGGGAGGGTGGACGATAGGGGCATTGCTCTGCTGCCCAGGATGGGAGGCCTCCAGGGTTTGGCTGTCAAAGTCCCGGTCACCTCCTCCAGCTAAGCTATTAATACCCGGCTACGACCCACGCACCCTTGCTGGGAGGACGCCGAGTTCCTCAGGGGACTAAAAATGGTCTCCCACGGGGGCAGGCAAGCCCTCCTCCCTCTCTTCTTGTCAGAGGAGCTGAGGCCAAAGGCCAGGCTGGCTTGGAAGAGGACCGGGGCCACAGTGGAGGTGCAGAGAGAAGAGGGTGGCTGAGGATCCCAGTTGGGAGGAGGGAGGTGCTCAGGCAGCCCAATCCCCATAGCTTAGAGCCCCAAGAGGGAGGGTCTTGCCAGTGGCCCCTTCCAGGAAAGGACCACACCAGGGTCTCCTTGCTCCTTGCCCCCATCCAGACTTTCTCCTTTCCCTCAGGTCTTTGTTTGGTCCTCCCCGGGCTGCAGTGGGGCTGGAGGCTGAGGACTGCCTGTCACCTTCTGCCAGGAGGGGCCTAGAGGGAGAAAGGGGGCTCCAGGGGGAGGTTTGGAGCCTCTGGCAGGAGCTGGGCTGCCTAGAGCATAGCCACTCAGGTTTCAGTTTCATGTGCAAAATCTTGTTTTTCCACAGCATTGTATGAGGAAGGAATTACTGGCAGTGTCATTTTACAGAGGACAAAACTGAGGCTCAGTCAACTCCCCAGAGCTCAAGCGGGAAGGACCCAGGCTGCCTGACTCCAGAGCCTATCCTGTGTTGCCTTCTGTTATGAGTCATTGCAAAAGGAGGTTTCCTGGTTTGTTTGGGGGACCCATGGAAGAGGCGTTTCCATCCCAATGTCCTGGTCATCACAGTGTCGATGGAGGGGCATGGGCCAAGAATGAGGAGGCTGCAGGGTGCCCTCTTCTCCGGGGTTGATCGAGCCTCCTGTCTGGACTCATCAGCCACTTTCCCCATTCCTGGGGCTCAACGCCACATCCTCAAGGCCTGAGCTGGTCTTCTGGCCTCAAGGCCACCCAAGGCCACCTGTTCCCTGCTATGTCCTCTTTTCTCATGGCAGATGCTCTGGGGTCCAGACATAGACCCCAGAAGAGTGCAGACTTGCCCAGCAGATTCCAGATGAGAGAGTGGCTGAGAGGGGTGTCAGCCTGGAGGCCCCCATGCCGGAAATCCCGACAGCCGCCTGGCTAATAGATCCTGGGCACTGAGCCCTGACTCTGGACAGGCAGCGGCCGTGTCAGGTGTCCTGAGAAGTTGGGGGAGGTGATGGCTGAAGCCAGGGCAGTCTGCCTGCACTTAGCAAGGCTGTCAACACCTTCTGGGCTGCCAAGGCAGAGTGGGCTGGGGGTCTGGGAAAGGGGTCCTGCCCTGGCCTGGAGAGAGACAGTCTCTGGCCTGGCCATGAGGTAATGGGAGAGGCAGACCCTGCCCCAAGGGCTCTGCAGAAGGCAAAAGGAAGTAGGCTGAAGAAGACCTGGCTCTGCTTAAGGAATCTAAGGAGGGAGACAGGCCCCAGCCTTTGGAGCTGGTAGAGGGGGTTTACTTCCTAAAGGCTGGTGGGGACCGGGCTGGTGGGGGGTTGTTGCAGGCTGACTTCACTTCCCCATCCAGGGAGTGAGCTGGCCTAACTCTGCTGGATTTTCCTCAGCCCCTGGGGAGGGTCCTTGCCTCTGAGCTGGGGTAGGGAGAGACTGGACACCCTCAGAGACCAGGTTCCAGGGGAGCCTCTCCCGGGATTGGCCCAGGGTGGCTGCCGCCTCCTACCTGCCCCCCCTGCTCCACACACCCTCAGTTCTCTTAATGTCCTAACATCTGCATACTCTCCTGCTCTGGGGTGACTCTCCAGGCAGTCTTCCTAGATTGATATAGGCCGGGAGGAACCATGTTCCCAACACCTAATCCAGGCCTGGAGCACCCCTGCCTGTCCCAGCTCTTAGGAGCCCTCCCCAGCAGGGCCTGGCCTGAAGGCCCTGGGCCCCCAGCTCCCTTCTCCCGTTCTCTTCTTGGCGCTGCCTCTCTCCAGGCTCTCTCCTAGATGCCAGCCCTCCGTTTCTCCCTCATGGCTTGTTTCCTGGGTTTTATCATCTTTGTCCCTTGGTCTCACGCTCAGCCTGCCTGTCCCTCTGGTTTGGTCTCCATCTCTCCCGCTCTCTGCCTCTGCAGTGGGACTGATGACTTCTGTCCCCTCTCTAGCTCTGCCTGGCTCTCTCCTGTCCAGTCTCTGATTATCTCTGCCTCTCTGTCATTGCGACCCTGGAACCCTCCCTGCCCGGCCAGGATGCCTTGCTCCGACACCTGCTTCCACTGCCACACGCTGGGCCCCGTGAAGAGCTTAGGGGACCCTGCGGTCTCAGCTCTGGCCCAGTGCCGGGGGGGCTGCTGTGATGCCCAGAAGGCAGGCGAGGGAGAGACGAGACAGAGGGCCACGTGCTTGCTTGTCCCTTGAGGAGCCTCATGACAGTGAGCCTCCCCCTGCTCAGGCCACTGGCCATGCCCCCGACCCTGGCCCCTAGCTCCCAGTACCACATGGCTCACGGTCAACCCCCACTATGACTGTGTGACCCTGGATGAGTTTCTGAGCCTCAGTTTTCTCTTCTACAGAGTGGAACCAATTCCTAGGCCAGCTTCAGCAGGCATCAGAGGGTTAAATGTCAATGCACGTGGCAGGCATCTGGCACTGTGCCCAGCACGCTGTCGGACTCGGTAGAGTCCTCGTTACCATCACTGTGGCGGCTATTCCTCAGGATCCCCAGAGCCATGGTGAGTCGGATGGGGGCTGGGCGGAGCCTCTGCTGCTTGTCCCCATGTGCACCCCGCGTCCCACGCCCGTCCTTCCTCTGCTGGGCAGTAGACGCCCCCACACCTGGGACCTGCCTGTCTTCGGAGTCAGTCTGAATTGTACAGTGATGCTCACCCAATTAATTTTCACTGGCTTAGGGATATATTTTTTTAAAGAAGACATTTTTTCCAGGGGGAGAAACACGCAGGAGCTATAATTAGTTGGGAAGAGGAAAGACGAGCAGAGTGTGTGAATCACCAGCCCCAGTGACAGACTGTTGGAGCCGAGCAGAAGTTTCAAGAGAAGCCGCTGGGGTGTGGGTGAGTTGGGGTGGTGTGTCATGGGAATGGTGCACTGCCCCAGGCAGGTGGGGGTCTTCGAACACGGGGCCCAGGGATAGGCACCTTCACCCCTCACTCTGAAGAGTCTTTCTGCCCTGCCTGTCCCCAGACTCTGCCACCCGACACCCAATCCCAGCTTTCTGCTTCCCTGCAGCTCCTGTCTGCCCTGACTGACCCAGGGCCTCTCCCCTCCCCAGTGTTTGGTGACACAAACCTAGGCAGAGAAACTAGCAACTCGAATGAGGAGGGAGAAACTGTAGATGATTTGAGCTCCAGGGTTTGGAGACTGTCTAGTCCAACTCCTTATTCATTCATTCATTCATTCATTCACTTATTCATCCAATATTGAACTACTGCTGTGTGCCTAGCCCATAGACAAGCAAACTGAGGCCCAGGGAAGTGCCAGGACTTGCCCAAGGCCATATGTCTGTGAGTAGAGCAGCCTCTCTGCCTGTCCCTGCCTGTCCATCATCACTAATTCTGCTAAGCCAGACCTTGGCCAGGGTTCTGGCTACCAAGGTGACCACAACCAGGACCCACTCTCACAGAGCCCCTAGTTCAATGGGAAGGCAGCCAGGTACCTGTCACATAAGGAGCCTGGAGGTGGTTCCTGACCAGCCTGGTGGACATGGAGGACTTCCCAGGGGAGGAGGAAAAGCAGCATGACAGCGGCCATCATGCCAGGAAGGATGTTAAGTGACTCAGTGTGCCTGAGCTCGGGGAGTGGCAGGAGTTGGGGCCAGGGTTGCTGGAGGGAGACTTCTTGGACCAGGTAATTATGATTCCCATTTCACCTGCATCTCTCCTGAGCTCCTGCCTGAATGGGCATGACCTACTGGCCAGGGGCATCCTGGGGCAATGCTCACAGGTGGCCTTGGTCCTTGCGGACCCTCCACCGGTTCTTCCTGATGCTGGGAGCACCAGTCAGTCAGTGGAGCAGAGAGTCAGTGACCAAAGAGTCTGGCCCTGGGTTTCTCCCTCCTCCTTCTCCCCTGGCTGAGGACCGACTGCCTGACTCTCTAGGGGACTCAGCTCAGGCCTCAGGGGGAGCACACTGGAGCATGTGGCCTGGAACTGAGAGCAGAGGCCCTGGGTCCCCAGGGAGGGGATACTTCCTCCCCTGGGAAAGCATGGCACCATTTGGCACACAGAGAGCTCCCTTCTAACCCCAGACCAAATTAGCCTTCCAAATTATAGGCTGTGTTTCCTCCAAATTGGAGCCTGGGTGGGAGAACAGAGGCCCGGCTCTCCTTCCTGCTTCCTGTTCAGAGAGGGCTCTCAGTTGGTCTATTCCCAGATCACAGGACCACATTCAGAAAGAATTCAGGACACACACACCCTCCCACCTCTTAGTGCAGGGATCCCCTGGTCCCAGACCAGCATCCAGGGCTCAGGGGAAGCCTGTACCCTTCTGAAGTTTGACAATGAGCTTAGAGCCAGCATGGTTTGTCCAAGGCCAGACCAAAGTTCCGAGGTCATTTTGAGGGGAAGTCATTCATTCAGAAAACACTTTCTTGGTACATTCTCTGTGCCAGGTACAGGACAGAATGAGAAGGTATACAAGTGGCCATGGGAATGCCTGGTGAGGTTAGGGAGGGCTTCCTGGAGGAAAAGGCATATAAACTGAGACCCCAAAAATGAACATGCCCTTCGTGAGGGGAAGAAAGGGGAAGGCAATTATAGGAGGAAGGAGCATTGAATGAAAATCCCAGGAGTAGAGGGTGAGGGAGTGGGCATTAAGAAGTGGGTGAAAACATTGGTTTGTCCAGATTGGGGGGTGGGGAGGAGTGTCAGTCAGCCCCATTGGGAGGATTGCATTTCATCAGGGAGGAGGCCTGTGAGCAGGGGTGAGGGGTGAGGGGTGCAGTGCAGAAGCAGGCTGAACCCAGTGCCCAACCCAACTGGAGGGCTCCCTGGGATCTCTCACACTGGCCTCCCTGAGCCTCCTTCCCTTCCACACAGCCTCAGGCCTTTGGAAAAATCATTAAATTTACTTCCAGGAAAACACCGGACACTGATTTTATTTTGTGTGACCTGAAATGAAGGTGGCTTCCTCTGTTTTTGCTAATTGGGTTGGGACTTTTTTATGGTTTTGTCTTAGAAGAAAATTATTCAAGATGTTGAGAATAAATGCAATTATTGTTTGGTGCTAAATGCAGAGAATAAAAGGAAAACACCTCCCTGAGCTCGCCCACTCCCATGTTAGAAGAGGCGAGTGATGTGGGGAGGGGAGGGACCTCGAGGCCACGAGGCCCCATGGCCATGGCAGCCACAGTGATTGCTCCAAGGGCAGGAGAGGGATGACTTTTGGGAGGCAAATGGGGCAGAGGATGCTTGGTGTGGAAGATCCCCAACGAGGCAGAAAAGAGGAACTGGGAGATCCTCCAGCTTCTAATCTCACTTGCATATCTCCCCAGACAGAGAGCTCACTGCTTACCAAATGCCTGGTACATTTACCCAGCGGCAGCTGTCAGACAATCCTTCTTGAGTGAGGTGCTCCTCCTCTCAAGCTCCCAGCCTAGGTTTTCTGCATCCTAATCTCTACCCACCCTCTGCCCCAACTTTTCATCTTTACTCCCTCGGCCCGAATGGAGTCTGGGGCCAGGAT
The DNA here is from genome assembly GCF_009761245.1 of Sapajus apella. NCBI lineage: Eukaryota > Metazoa > Chordata > Mammalia > Primates > Cebidae > Sapajus > Sapajus apella. The sequence goes on from NW_022436963.1 coordinate 3,562,589, forward strand.
GGACTGCATGGCCAGGACCCTGGGCTTCTGCAGGCTGTGTGACACTGGCAGCCTGTGTCCTGGGAATATAGTCCCAAATGGCCAAGGCGGGTTCCAGGCTAGAGCCTCCCCAGCTGGCAGCCAGCCTGTGTGTGTGAGGAGAGGCACACAGTCTGTTTCCTGGACCCCCAGCCTGTCATCCTGCACTTCCTGCCTGGACTGGCCAGGTTGAGGACACAAGCCAGTGGATAGAGAGGCAGGGCCAGACAACTTCATGGGCATTGACAGACAAGCGGGGCATCCCATCAGGGACCTTTCTCACTCAGCACACATCTGTTTGTCCCCTGCCATGTGTCTGACCCTGTGACGGACACTGGGCCCTCAGAAATGAATTAGACACAAACCCACACCATGCCCTCCTAGACAGGACCAGGAGCTCTAGGTCTAGACAGGCACGGGGGAGCCCACAGGGAACAGTAAAAAACCTGCATCCCCAGCCATACCAGCAAAATCAACTCCAGACTTTCCGGAGTAAAATCCTACAGAAGCCACCTTCCACCCAGCAGCCAGAGAGGGACCTCTCAAAACCACCCCTGACCTCCTGCTCCTTCTGCATGGCCTGCCATGGTGCTCCAGCGCTGGACCTATGAGGCCCTGTGCGCCACTAATCTCACCCACCCTCTAGCCTCCTCCCTGGAACTCGACTCCCTCCCGCCACTCCAGCTGCCCTGAATGCTCCTGGGTTTTCAGGGTCTCTCTGGCCATCTGGCCCTTGCCTATGTTTTTCTCTCTGCTTGGAATATGTTCTCTGTCCTTTTCACCTGCTAACTCCTACTTACTCTTCAGATCCTAGTCCTCGCTTAGGGCTACTTGATCGGCCTCCAGACTATGACAGGTCTCATGGCACCTGCTCCTGTAGCCCCTTGCTCTGCTCCTCATGGAACCTACAATGAGATCCTTCACTGTGTGTTTATTCGATTGGTGTCTGCCCCCACTACAGAAAGCAGGCTGTATTCTCTTGGTCACTGCTATATCCCATCACCTCATCCCCTGCATGAGCCCTGGAGCACATGCTTAATTAATATACGTTCAAGCCAGGCACAGTGGCTCACACCTGTAATCCCAGTACTTTGGGCGGATGACTTGAGGCCAGGAGTTCGAGACTAGCCTGATGATGAAACCTTGTCTCTACCAAACAAACAAAAATTAGTCAGGCATGGTGGTGCACACCTGTAATCCCAGCTTCTTGGGAGAACGAGGTGGGAGAATCACTTGAACTCCAGAGGCAGATGTTGCAGTGAGTCGAGATCCAACCACTGCACTCCAGCCTGGGTGACAAGAGTAAGGCTCCACCTCAAAATATAAAAATATGTGCGAGTGTGTGTGTGTGTGTGTGTGTGTGTGTGTGTCAAGTATGGAGTAAATAAATATAAAAACCAGTATTTTCACTAGTAGTAATTTAAGGTCAGGATATCAGGTCAACAGTATTGAAAATGTCCATCCATACCCCCATGCTGAGGATGTCGTGAAGATGGTTACACTCACTCATAAAATGTAACCATCCCTGAGCCAGCCCCAGTGTCACTGGCAGTGGCTGGTTCCAAGGTGGCCAGGAAGCTACTGCAGCAGTGACACTGGCCATGTGTTGGGAGCCACCTGGGCACAAAACGAGTCAGGAATTTTTTTCAATGAAACACATTTGAATGTAAGAACTCGGTATCAAAGCAGGTGTAGCCCAGGTTCACTCATCAACAGCCAGTTCTTCAGTGCCAGCTCTGTGCCAGGTGTTGCTGGGGCACTGAGGCTGTGGACAGACAGACCCTGCCTTTGCCCGTCAGGCTGAAGCCAAGAGGCTCAATGGACCTGACCAAAGGGAAAGGAAGACATTTCCTCCTGTGGGAGATAGCTCTCTGGGCACAGCTGCCATCTACAACACAGCAGAGACTGATCCTGTCCTGCAGGGCTCTCAGGGGCTTGGGCCAGCCTGGGGCCCTGGCACCTCCTGTCCCTCTGCTGGGGGCCTGGGCCGTCACCCACGCCCTCTGCGACCAGCATTTAAGCAGCTGTGATACCACTATCAGAGCAGAAGGACCCATGGAGACAGGCTGGCAGCCTGCCCTGCTCATGCCTTCCCCTTTGGCAGGGCATCCCTCCACCGCCAGCCCATGGGATTCAGCCTCCAACCAGCTCCTGCTAAGGTCATGCACGAGTCACAGCTCAGAGCAGCCCCTCCCTGCTGCCAGGGCACAGCTCAGTGTGTCTTTCTGACCCAGGCTGCGTGGTATGCTAGGTAAGGGTGTGCAGGGGATGGGGGTGCTCTGTGAGGAACAAGGCCTCCCCTTCCCCTCAGACTCCCCAAGCCAGGACTGAGTCTCCCCATCAGACCAAAGTCTCCAAGGGCCCTAAGCAGGAATATGACTGGCAGCCAGCCAGCTTCCCTGGGGCCAGAGCCCCTGTCCCTACCTGGTAAGACCCTTGGGTCAGTGGCCCGGGATCTCAGGGGCCGTGCTGACGTGCCTCAGCCTAAGGCTGAACCCAGCTGTGCCCAGTGCAGGCAGGCAGGGCTCTGAGGGACGCAGACAGCTCTTCCTCTGTGGGACAGTGGGACCGTCTATCAGGGAGATAAGCGGTAGCCAGAGAACAGAGCTGGCCGAAGGAGCTGTCTGGAGAAGATAACCTGGGATCATTCAAAGGGCAGCTCATGGCCCCACCCTCAAGCCACCTAGACCAGTGCAGCCGGGGCCCTGACACCCTGCCTTCATGCCTGCTGGCCACAGTCCTTGGGTGGCCATACCTCGGAGTAAACCCTAAAGCCCTCTGTGCAGAGCTTACTCGGACCTGCAGCCGGCATGCAGTGTAGGTCCTCTTTGTATTCTGTGTCACGCCAGGTCCCCTATTAAGATTCTGTCTCACCCATTTACAGACTTTACAGATGGGGAAACTGAGTCCTGGAAGTGGCTTTGGTCTGCTCTGGTCCAAAAGAGCAGGCACAGAGTCCTGACCCCGCCCTCAGCCTCTGAGCATTGGACGGGGAAGAAGCCACATGGCACTGCATTACGGGGCATTTATTGCGTGTGTCCCAATGTGCCTGTAGGGCATGGCCCCTGTCCTGTTCCCGCTGCCCTGTGGACCAGGTCCTCCTTTTCTAGATGGACACAAGGCCCAGAGAGGTGAGGTCACCAGCCCAAGGTCACACCACTAGAAAGTGAGGTTTGAACACAGGCCTCTCAGAGCTGCATTTGGAGCCTCAGCTGACCTGTGAACAGCGCAGTCTGCCCAGAGGGGCCTCTGGGGTCTCTCAGGTGCCCATAGAGACCAGAACAAAACCACAGGGTAGAAAACAGCTCAAAGCTGTCACCCCCAAACTGTCAGAAGACCCTGGGCTGCTCTGGCGACCCCACCTCTTATTTATGAAGTAGGACTCAATAAATCTTTCTGAACAGATTAATAACTCAATATTAAGCAAACACATGGAAATAAGTAATACAATCTTTCCCCTTTCTGAGCCCCTAGAGTTTGTCCGGCCCATCTTTGGGGCCTCACACACTGGTCCTGACAGCTCCCTGGGACACATCTGTCCACCATCTATTGGACTCTCAGGAAGGACCATCAATAATGACAGCGCCACCTGTGGAAGCCCAGAAGAGCCCAGGCCTTGAATCACAGAGACAAGGAGGAAGAGGGTGAAGGAGCGAGGAGCCCGTTGGCCTGGGCTGGAAGCCAGACTCACCATCGCCCTGTGGTGGAGACGTCTGTGGCCCTCACTGTCGGGGTCTCTGAGGGCTGGCATGTTCAGATATTGCAGGAGGCCGGGGCCGGTCTTGGGGATGAACCCCGGCTGTCTTCTGTGCCTCAATGTCCAGGGCAGTGGACTTAACCCAGAAGCAGTTGGGAGCTTTCCTGGAAAGTATTTTCCAGATGAATGGTGGGAGGGGGCACTTGGGGAGCCTTGGAATTCATCTGGCAGGCAGTCAGGGGATGGGGGCCTTTAAGGGGCCTGGGACCTTTCTGGCCATGATCAGCTTTGGAGGGCTTCTGGGTCCTCTTTTGCCTGGACCATGCTGGGAAGGGACAGGTGTTTGTAAAGGGAAGAGTCCCTGGGGCCTGGGGAGAAAGGCAGGGAGCATGATGGTCACTCAGAAAGGAGCCCACAGGCCGTCGGATGAGTGCCAGCCCCACCAGCCCAGCCCCTGGGAGGCTGCCACACTGAAGCGGGACCTTCTCTGAATCTGGCTGACGGCCTCCACCTCCACCCAAGGCTGGATTCATGAGAACCTGAGGGTGTGGAAGGGTTTTTTTGCCACATGACATGGGTTGAGTCACCTCATGCTAACCCAGAGGGGAGACCCAAGCCTTCAGTCCTCCTGAATCAGAGACCAGGCCGCGGCATGCTTCTCAGCAAAGCTCCCACTCTTAAGACCCGGGTGGTTGCTGCCTGCAGGATCCCAGCCAGACCAGGCAGATGACACTACTGACAATAACAGAAACCTGGGGAACATCACCCTTCTGCTCTTGCTCCGCGGCAGACACTGGCTGAGCTCAGCTTCCCAGCACTCCCTCATTTAACTTCATTCTCATGATCCTGGGAGATTTGCGCAATTATTTACCTCCATTTTGCAGATGAGGAGCTGAGGCCCAGGGGAGTTGAAATTCCTGCCCACAGTCACAGAGCACCCAAAACCCCAATACACAGACGCACACTCAGAGGGACCGAGACATGCCACTCGGCTGTCTCACTGCTCACCAGCACGCTCCTTGAAAGGAGGTCTGTGACGGCTGAATCCTTCATGGCAAATCCTGGGAAACTGGAGATGTTCATGGCAGGTCTTTGCATAGGACCCCAGTGAGGCAGACATGGAAGCTGGCATAGAAGGCGACGCTAGCTGGTTGTTGGGGGAAAGGCAGGTGCAGCTGGCATCAATTAATCCCACTTACGCAACACAGTGTCAGAGATAAAAACCGGGGGCGGGCACAGTGGCTCACACCTGTGATCCCTGCACTCTGGGAGACCAAGGCAGGAGGATAACCTGAGTCAGAAGTTCGAGACCAGACTGGGCAACATAGTGAGAACTCATCTCTACAAAAAAAATGCAACAAAAAATTAGCTGGGCATGGGGGCACTCACCTGCAGACCCAGCTACTCTGGAAGCTGAGGTGGAAGGATTGCTTGAGTTCTGGGCTGCAGTGAGCCATGATCACACCACTGCACTCCAGCTTGGATGACTGAGTAAGACCCTGCCTCAAAAAAACAAAAACAAAGCTAGGTGGCTTGGGGAGCAGTTGGGACACCCTGCTACATGCTCACTGGAGGGTACCCACAGACAGGTCCTGCCTTGGCCTCCCAGAGTGCAGGGATCACAGGTGTGAGCCACTGTGCCCGCCCCCGGTTTTTATCTCTGACACTGTGTTGCGTAAGTGGGATTAATTGATGCCAGCTGCAGCTGCCTTTCCCCCAACAACCAGCTAGCGTCGCCTTCTATGCCAGCTTCCATGTCTGCCTCACTGGGGTCCTATGCAAAGACCTGCCATGAACATCTCCAGTTTCCCAGGATTTGCCATGAAGGATTCAGCCGTCACAGACCTCCTTTCAAGGAGCGTGCTGGTGAGCAGTGAGACAGCCGAGTGGCATGTCTCGGTCCCTCTGAGTGTGCGTCTGTGTATTGGGGTTTTGGGTGCTCTGTGACTGTGGGCAGGAATTTCAACTCCCCTGGGCCTCAGCTCCTCATCTGCAAAATGGAGGTAAATAATTGCGCAAATCTCCCAGGATCATGAGAATGAAGTTAAATGAGGGAGTGCTGGGAAGCTGAGCTCAGCCAGTGTCTGCCGCGGAGCAAGAGCAGAGGGTGTTGTTCCTCAAGACCACACTGCCACATGTCTGCATGCCTGCACATACGCAGACCCCTCCCAGGCCCCCCGCGGGGACCCTCCCAGTCTCTCTCCCTGCCTGGGCCTCACTGCCTGCCTGGCTGTGAGGAAGGGACTGGTGGGCTGGGCCCAGGTCTAGGGCATGGTGTCCTGGCAGGTCCACGACAGTCTGGGGGCCTTGGCTCTGCCCTCGCCGGCAGCTTCCTCCTCCTTCCTTCCTCTCTTCTTTTACCCTGCTTGCTCCCACCTCTCTGCAGAGGTCCCGAGGAGGAGTCCTCAGTGGCACCAGCCACATACATGACACATCACGCTGTTCAGCCCCATACCACATTCCTGCCCTCAGCCCATAGCTGCAACAGGCTGCCCCGTAAAGAGCTTCCCTAACTCCATCCCCCCTTCCCGACCGCAGGATGTGCCTTAGCCTTGCAGAGCCTCAGTTTCTTCATCTGTAAGAAGCAGAGAATGCCGCACACATCTGGAGAATAGGTGTAGCTCGTGGGATATTTGTGAAGATGCACTGTACGCCCCAGTTTCACTGCCTGAAAGATGGGGAGAAAAATTTCTTTCCATGAGGATGAAAGCATACAAAAGGCTTCGTGCAGAGCTTGCACAGAGCAAGGCCTCACCAAACGGAGACGGTGCTCTCCTGATCACTCCAGGCCCCGCACTGCCCCACCTAAACCTCAGGGGTTCTGGTCTCACACTCCCCATTTTCCTAATGAGGATTCTGGAGCTTAGCAGGGCGAGCGATGTGCCCAAGGTTACACAACTGTAAGTGGCAGAGCGGGGGCTCCAACCCAGGCTCGTCCTATACCTGCAGGCTTAACTCCACTGTGATGGCCTGCTCAGCCCATGTGGAGGGCTTCTGTGGCCCTCAGTGGAGAGCAGCCCGTTTTGCACAGGGTTCTTTGTCTGAGCCCACAGAACACCAGGCGAGGAGTCTCAGGCATGCCTGCCTGGCTCTGCATTCAGCCCTCTGGACAGGGCTCTGAGCCCTAGTGGGTGGCTGGACAGCTGCCAGCTTGCAGAGAGGGGCTGAGGGCTCTGCAGGAGCTTCTGCTGCCCCCAGCACCATTCTCCCAGGTCCTGGGGTGGGGTGCGGTGGGGGCAGAAGCAGGTGGCCGTAGGTTAATTCACTCTTCTTTTCTTGTGTGGGGACACCGGAGGCCACAGCACCTCATGCAGTGTGAAGAGACCAACCCGGCCTTGCCTGGAGCCAGCTAGGCTCCGGGCAGATGGTCTCTGCGGCTCAGCTTTGGAATTCCAGGCACATCCTGAGGCTGCAGCAGAGGCTGTGGGGGATAAGCTGGGCCTGGGCCTGTGTGGCTGGGAAAGGCCAGAGCAGACACCGCTAGCACCTGCTGTGGCAGCATGAGTAACCCTGCAAGGTCTCAGGAGGGCAGGCGCAGAGTCCCTCAGGGGCCTCCCCCTGGCCTATGCCCCTCTCCCTGTTCTCATGCCTTCAAGGGCTTCCCCACCCATCACTGTTTGTGGGATTATAGCTGAGTTCCTTGGCTGCGTGCCTGAAACTCCCGGTACATCCCGGTTTCATTGCCTGAAAGATGGGGAGAATAATCCCTTCCCATGAGCATGAAATAAGGTGGTGTGTGCTAGAACAGAGCCTGGTACACAGGAGGGGCTAAACCATGCAGGTTCCTCTTCCTTGATGGCACAACTTAAGTGGCCCAGGGTGGCGCGCAGTGCTGAATGGATAACTACCTTCTCCCTAGGCTGCGCTCCTTGCCCAGCAGCCTGTGTTTCTCTGTTTCTCACTCACTCTCTTTTCCTTTTCTTTTCTATTTTTTTTTTAGACAAGGTTTCACTCTCTCTTCCAAGCTGGAGTGCAGTGGTAGGATCATAGCTCACAGCAGCCTCAAACTCCTGGGCCCAAATGATCCTCCCACCTCAGCCCCCTGAGCAGGTGCACACCACCATACCTGGTTATTTTATTCATTTCTTTATTTTTGGCCAAAGTCTCGCTCTGTAGCCAGGCTGGAGCGCAGTGGGGTGATCTCGGTTCACTGCAACCTCCACCTCCCGGGTTCAAGTGATTCTCCTGCCTCAGCCTCCGGAGTAGCTGGGATCACAGGCATATGCCACCACACCCAGCTAATTTTTGTATTTTTTGTAGAGATGGGGTTTTCCCATGTTGGCCAGGATGGTCTCGAACTCCTGACCTCATGATCCACCTACCTCAGCCTCCCAAAGTGCTGGGATTACAGGCGTGAACCACTGTGCCCAGCCAATGCCTGGCTAATTTTTTAATTTTTTGTAGAGATGGGGTCTCGCCATATTGCCCAGGCTGGTCTCAAACTCCTGGTTTCAAGCAGTCCTTCTCCTTGGCCTCCTAAAATGCTGGGATTACAAGCATGAGCCACTGCAGCCAGCCACCTCTGTCTCTTGAACTTACAGGGAACACGGGGCAGAGGTTCCACTCACTTCCTGTGGAAAGAATAGACTTTGTAGGCAGCAGAGGCTGGAGGCAGGGGGAAGAACTCCCTGAGGGCCCGTCCAGCCCTCCAACTCCCCAGGGCCTAGAGAGGGAGGGGAAGAGGGAGGCCTTGCCTGTGTCCAGGCATCCATCCCAGGCTATGCTATGTTGAGGCTGGGAACAGCCAAAGAGGGGGAGCATGAGGCTGACCCGTCAGGTGTGCTGTTACGGTGCCCACCCTGTCCCTGTCCCCCTAGGGAAGTACAGCAGCCCAGTCTCACACCCCCCAGAGACTCTTGGAATTCAGCAGGAAGTGGTAAAACAGCTCTATGGAGAGTGGAGCCCCATCATACACATAAGGAGGAAAGAGGCCTCCAAAGACATCCACCTGGGGGGCACACAGGGTGCAAAATGCCCATGGATGAAATCTGAACGACTCGCTGGAGGAGGGGGCCTCTAGGATGCCCATGTTTGGGTAGAGAGAAGCCTCAATCCCAGAAAGGTGGAGGATGGACACGGAAGGCCCATTGAGGTATGACACAGGCCTGGGCAGTGGCCTGGGCACAGTGGGCTGCATTCTTTGGGGAGCATGATGGGCATGATCCAATGGGAGGAAACAACCTCACTGCGGGAGGCTAGACAACAGCCGCCGGGTCCAGTGTGAACCTGGCATCGCAGAACGAGTTAGAGGCTCACCGTGCCACTTTTCCCTTCCTTCAAGCTGTGATTTTCTTAGGGCAGATTCCCAGGAATGGGATTGCTGGGTTAAAGGTTGTGCATATTTTTAGGCCTTTTGATTCAAGTTGCCAAATGGCCTGCCAAAAGCAGCTCCAGATCCCCCACCCTTGGGTTACCAGGCAGCCAAGGAGAGCTGAGACGCCATCCCACCCCCACTCCAGAAGATCAGTCATACCTGTGGCCTGGGACGAGGCCACCTGAGCTTCCCTAGGATAAAAGGACCTGCTGTGACATCACGGCCCACGCCACTGCCTCATGGCCCCGTCCCCGGGCTTCCCTTGCTCCCTCCATGGGAACATAGGAGTGGGTGAGCCCGCTCTGGCCTCGAAGGCCAGAAGGGTGTTCCCATAGACAAACAAGCCCCACAGCACCAGGACAGGGTGGTGGGCACAGCGAAGGCATTTAACTCAGCCTGGGGCTGGGCGGCTTACTGGAAGACACGATGCCAGCCCCTGCAGGAGGCAGCCAGCTGGGGACAGGAGGGAGTCAGGAAAGATGGGCCTCAGGGTGGCCTTGTCTCTATGGCTCTCTAGGGCTGGGCCTGACCCCAGGACCGAGCATCCTCATTCCAGCCTGCCTGTCTAGCCAAGGGCTGGGGCTTTGGGGTCCCCTCCCTTATATTCTAAGTCACTAAATTTCTCTGGGCTTCCGTCTCCACACTCAGAGTCTGGTAGGAACCTGGTGAAGGAGTTAGAAGCACTTCTGCGAAATCTTCAGCTTGACGCAGTGGTTACTGCTGGCCCGGCTGCTTGGGAGGGAGAGTTCTTCTGGGAGGGGAAGCATGGCTGAGCCCACTGGGCACTGGCTGGAGTCCTGGGACACCCCCAGCCCAGGGTCAGGCTCAGACTGCAGCATTCACAGAGCCCTGCTGCCAGAAGAAAGATGCCTGAGGCCACCTTCCTTCTGGGCCTGACCCCTGCGTCTCTCTCTGCCCTCTATTCCCTGAGACCCAGTGCCAGGGCAGAGTGGCCCAGCATCCTGCTCCTTCCAGCCACCTGCAGGGGCACCAGATGGTGTCCCCCATCTGCAAGGCAGCATTTCTATCCCCCCATCCTCCACTATGGTTGCTTAGACAGCCCCTGAAGGTGCATCCCCAGGGCTCTTCTCCGAGCAGCGTGAGGCACCTGAACCCACCCCCAGCTCAGAGGCCTCGGGGCACTGAGAGGTGCCTGGGCTCTACTGCTCCCATCCCCCAGCAGGCACAGACCAATACCAGCTGTTTTCATCCCCCAGGGCCTGGTGGTTCAGACAAGTTCCCCCACACCTGATGAGACAGGTCCCTTTATGCTCCCCATTTAATTGAGGCTCAGAGAAGGGAAGTGCCCTGCCCAGGGGCATACAGCTGAGACCTTCTGAGGGTGAGACTGGAAAGCAGTCTGACTCAAAGCCAGACTCTCAGCTGTGCAGAGATCACCCTACTGGAATACTGCCATATATGATGCCCACCTTTTTTTTTTTTTTTTTTTTTTGAGATGGAGTCTCACTCTATCGCCTAGGCTGGAATGCAGTGGGGCAATCTCGGCTCACTGCAACCTCCACCTCCTGGGTTCAAGCGATTCTCCCCACTAGGCCACCCGAGTAGCTGGGATTACAGGCGCCAACCACCACACCTGGCTAAATTTTTGTATTTTTTTTATAGAGACATGGTTTCACCATGTTGGCCAAGCTGGTCTCAAACTCCTGACCTCAGGTGATCCGCCTGCCTCGGCCTCCCAAAATGCTGGGATTACAGGCGTGAACCACTGTGCCTGGCCGCATTTTTTTTTTTTCTTTTAGACAAGATTTTGCTGTGTTGGTTGCCCAGGCTGGAGTGCAATTTTGCAATCATAGATCTGTGGCCTCCACCTCCCAGGCTCAAAGGATTCTCCCACCTCAGCCTCTAGAGTAGCTAGGGCTACTTTAGAGGTGCCGTCACACCTGGCTAATTTTTTGGTTTTTGTTTTTGTAGAGATGAAGTCTCACTATGATGCCCAGGCCGGGCTCGAACCCCTGAGCTCAGGTGATCTTTCCACTTCAGTCTTCCAAAGCGCCGGGATTACAGGTGGTTTTCAGAGTTTTTGTTCATTGGAGGTCTCTGATCCTCACCACAGCCCTTGAGTGGGAGATGCCCTTACTGCGTAAAGGTGGCAGCTGAGGCCCAGAGATGGGAGGGCTAGATCACCTACTGACTACTCACCCCGGGTGCCAGTGGAGTGACACCTATATAGACGGAGGTGCTCAGAAGGTTCAGGGGTGGAGGCTGCTGGGCTGGGGGAAGGTGGGAGGAGGGGCTGGGCTGCAATGGGCTTTCTGCCTATCCCAGGCCCACCAATGCATTTTCAGCACCCCAGTGTTATATTGTCTGAGTGGCAAAAAAATTTTCAGCGTAGAGTGCAATGTAAGTGTGGAATAAGGTCTACTAGGCTGGCCTTTTAAGGCCAGGTCTCCCCACCTCTTCGAGGACCCTATCACCTGCTCCAGCTACAGTCCCACTAGCCTTGCCATCAGAACATCATTGTACCTTTGTCAGAGTGCCTCTTCACGGGAGGACAGGGTCTGAGGACAGAGCAGGATCCCATCCCAGAAACCCTCAGGACAGGCAGGGTGAGTGTTGAGGGCCTGCTGGTGTGTTCTGTTTAGCAGGTAAGATACAAGAACTTGGAGTGTCTTGACTGCGAGTAGCCCTCTGCAGGAGTCCAGCCAGTGTGCAGATGGGGGACTGAGGCCCAGAAAGGCCAGGGACCTGACTGCGGGCCCACAGTCCTTCTGGAGCAGAGCTGGAGTCAGAATTCAGAGCTCAGCCTCCTGGCCCCGCCGGCTGAGCACCACTCAGGCCAACTGTGCTTCACCCTCAGGCCCCGCAGCCTCCTCTGCCTAGCACAGCCCAGCTCAGCCAGGTGCTGGCCACCGCAGGGCCTGAACCTAGAGCAGAGGCTGGAGCTGGCTATGTTGGAGCTGTGGCCCCACCCTGGATCCAAAAGTTGCCTGAAGCCCCATCCCTTCTCCCACCACTCCCTGATGGCAGCTGCCACAGATCATCCAGGGATCCCAGAGGAGGCAACCCCCAGTGTCATGAGGCCAGACTCCCACTTCTCTCCTAGACATCTTGGGGTAGCCTCGACCTCTCTGTTCCTTGGATGGACACAGTTCAGGGGCTACCTTGGAACTGAAGGAGGTTGAAAATGGGCTCAGAGCCCAGGCCTTCTTCCTCCTTGACTAGTCTCAAGGAGGCTTTAGGCACCAAGGATTTTAGGCTAAGCTGTCAGCAAGACTGGCAGCTGGGACAGAGGGGCCCTTGGCCAGGTCTGGGCAAGAGATCACCCACTTCTACCCCCGACTGCCTCATGTTGGTCCAGACTAAGCCCAGCACCCTCAAACCAGGGTAGCAGCCCCACCTCCACCACGTGCTCCTGGTAGCCTCCGCCAAGCAACCCAGAGAGAGGGTGCCAGGGCAGACAGGCTCTAGGGAGGCTGGGCTGGGCATTTCCTGCCAACAAGTGCCAGGCCTCAAGTCCCTGAAGGGTTGAGTCTTTAGCCTTAGTCAGAGGAAGTGAGGCAGGGCAAATGAGCAATGTGTGTGTAGTGCTGCCGACCTGGCAGTGACCATGGCTGCAGGGATGGGCAGCTGGAGGGACTGCAGAGCAGGCCTGGCCCGGCCAGTCTCCCACATACATGCAGCCATCTCTGCCCTCAGTGGCCGTGTACTGCCCAGTGCCCAGGGGTGTCACCCTGAGACCACGCCCCTGTGGTGACCAGCCTGACTCCAGCTTCATCCTGACCCAGTTGCTGAGTCTCTGTTCTGCCCCCACCTGCTGTGTGGTTTCGATGGTCACTGGACCTCTCTGAGCCTCGGGATTCTCATCTGGAAAGTGGGGAAGACTTTGGAACCCAGGTGCCCCTGGCATCCCCCTCCCCAACATCAAGAGTCCACTCCTGAGTTAGAAAGAGCCCACCAGGGTCGAGTCTGCTTGGCTGAGCATCAGGGGCAATCCAGGCCCAGGCAGCAGAGCCTTCTCAAGACGGATGCCTGGATGACCTGTGCTGCACAAAGGCCCAGGGTGAGCCCCAGGCCCATCGGCCTTGACAGAGTCATCTGCATCCCATGGGGCTCTGCAAATGGAGCTTCCCTGCCCACCCCTGGGTGATGAGTTATCAGCACTATTGCCGTCTGCAGGCCCAAGGCTGTGAACACCCTCCACGAGGCCACCAGCCTGTCCCACAGCTCCTGTTTCTGAGGATGTTGCTTGTGTCCCCAATGGCTGGATTCTCAGCCATTTTTCCTGACCCAGCTCTGACCATGCAGGGTGAGAGGTGCAGTTTCTGTCTTGGTCCCAGACTGGCATCTCTTCATCAAGAGCAAGACAAGGCCTCCCACTCCTCTCTCCGCTGGGGAGCCCCCAGCAAACCCAGGCCACATGGAGAAGGGAGGAAGCGTGGAGCTCAGGGTCCCAAACCCCTAGTCCCTAATGAAGCCAGGAGGTGGGGCTGGACATGGGGGAGAGTCTACCCTGGGTAGAGCCTTGTCCCCCTGGGCCTCTGTACAGACTAGTATCCATGGAGGGCTCAGGCTAGCCCAAAAGTGAGCAAAGATAGCCTTGGGCTAGCTCACATCATGGAAAGTCACTGGCAACAAAAGGCTGGGCATGGGCCTGGCAAGGACTCAGACCACAATGCCCCTTTTATTTCCTGTTCCCCATGGGCCAGGGACCCCCTCCCCAAGGAGGCATTGCCCCATCCCACTTCAATGTTCCCTCTTGGGGACGAGGGCTGGCTGGGGGCAGGGAGTACAAGTAGAAAGGCTTACACCTGAGAGTCACAGACTTGATCGGAGCCGGGGGCCCATCTCTCCGAGCCCCCTTTCCACAGATGGGGAGACCAAGGCTGCGGGAGGGGAAAGAGCAGAACAGAGCCAGGTGTCGTCACAGAAGGCCAGCAGTGAGCCCAAAAGGCAAAGGTAAGGGAAGTGAGGAGGGTCCTGGGACGGTTGTGGCTGGGCCAGATAGGAGACTGTCCCAGGCTCTGGCCAGGCTGGGCACTCAGCCTCCCTTCCCGGGCCCGGCTGGGTGGGGGCAGCAGGGCTCAAGCGGGCGGGCTGTTGATCCAGCCCGACAATGATGAAATGGCCCCTTTGTCCTGCGGCGCCAAAGTTGCTGTGACTGGAGGAGGCGTGACGTGAAAGGGTCATTGTTCCCACTTGGGCAACCACTCAGGGAGCTGGAGGACCAGCCCAGAGCAGGCTTCATGCCAGCACTGCAGCCCTGCCTGCTGCCTGTGGCCGGTCGGGGTGTCCTGGGCTCCCTGCTCCTACCCATGGCCAGTTCCTCCCAGGGCCAGGGCCAGGGCCAGCTTGGGCGCAGTTATCCCTCCCCCACCACGGTGTCCCCCTCCCTTCCCTTCTTTCCTCCTTTCTGCAATACATCACAAATGGGGTACACTACATATATGTGAATGCTGCTAGGTCAGACACCTGCCAGTACCAAGGACAGCTGGGGTATGGGGGGTAAAGAAGGTGCTTTATCCTGGGACAAGGAAACATGGCAGTGACCGTCACATCCTGAGGCTGTGGCTTCAGGAACATCTCCCCACTCCCATCCCCCAACCCTGGCACCTTGTGGATGGAGGGAGACAGGGCCAGAGAAGGGAACTGGGTGGCCCTGGGCCATTCGGCACAAGCTAGTAGGCTGATGCCCAGACTAGACCTCACTCCCCACCAGCCCCCAGACATGACGGACCTCCATTCTCTCTGGAAACCCGAGGCCGCTTCTCCAAGCCTTCATTCCTCACTCCCCTTCAATCCATTCTCCCCTGAGTAGCTGTCCCCCGTGAGACTTTTCTGAAACCAAAACTGAATTGGATCCCACCCTAGCTTCAAACCTGCCATGCCACGTCCAGAGAAATTACAAGCTCTCGTGTGTCATTCAAGGCCTTCCCTGCGCTGCAGCAGCCGGGGCTGGGGGCCCGTCTGGATCCTCTTTTGGCCCCTGTGCAGGAACACAGATCACAGTCAAGACCTTCCCAGATCCAGCCTCCACCCTTTTGCCCCCTTGAGCACACATTTTCCCTCCTCTGGGTCCCACTGCCTCTGGCCTCGGGGCGGGGGTGGTCAGGAGTGGCTGGTCAGGAGTGGCTGGTCTGGGCTGAAGTGAGTCTCCTTCTCCCCGCCCTAGGTGGCCCACTGGCTTCAGTGCCCAGAACTACTCTCCTCTTGGGCTCTCCACTGCCCCCAGCAGCTGGCATCAGGCTCAGCCTGACCCAGGCTAATTAGACCCTCCCCCAGCCCAGAGGAGGCTCTGGCTCCAGCTCTAGACTTTTTTCCCTGGAGGGACAGAGCTAATTAACCGAAAGGGTTTAATTAATCAATTAGTGTGGCCTCCAGACCCCTCCACTTAGCTGTGGCAGTGGCAGATATTTATAAACAGGAGCTGCCAGACCCTTCTCTGTCTGGAACCTGACAGAGGGGAGGGCAGGCGGTCATGGTGGGCACAGGAGCAGTGAACACGGCTGCAGAGGCAGGAGGCCTGGTCAGAGGTGCAGAGGCACCAGCCCCAGCTCCTGAGCACCACCAAAGGCCTAGGCAGATGCAGTCAGTCACACTGGGGCATGTGAGGGACACAGTGAGGCAGATACTCCAGGGCCGCGTGCAACACCTCTTTGTGCACAAGTCACACAGGTCTGACACTCAGAGCTAGGTAAGTTCCCAGAGGTGCCCCAGACATATGGCCAGGGCTGCTGATGATGTCCAGCTGGACACAGCACCGTGGCCACCAAGACCTCCAGGGATGGGCCTGCACGGAGGGCATGGGAGCCAGGGGAGGCACCAGAACCCCAACTGGGGGCAAGGTGAGGGAAGGCTTCCTGGAGGAGGAGACATGTGAGCTAAACTCAGGCAAAGAGCAGACAGGCTGGGCACAGTGGTTCACACCTGTAATCCTAGCACTTTGGGAGGCCCAGGCAGGTGGATCTCTTGAGGTCAGGAGTTCAAGACCAACTTGGCCAACATGGTGAAACTCCATCTCACCTCTACAAAAAATACAAAAATTGGCATGGTGGCTCATGCCTGTAATCCCAGCTCCTCAGGGAGGCTGAGGCGGGAGGATCTCTTGAACCTGGGAGGCAGAGGTTGCAGTGAGCTGAGATCATGCCATTGCATTCCAGCCTGGTTGACAAGAGTAAGACTCTGTCAGAAAAAAAAGAAAGAAAGAAGAGAGACAGAGAGAGAGAGAAGGGAGGGAAGGAAAGAGGGAGGGAGGGGAGGGGGTCTGTGCCAGACCCCAGTGGGGCCCCTTCCTGACACATGGCTTTACGGCTTTCTGTCTTGGCTTCCTCATCTGTCCATGAGGGATAATCCAGCGCCTCCCTCCGAGGGCTGCTGGGGAGATAAAGTGAGTTCATCATATAAAGCTTGCAGGACACCTGGCCCAGAACAGGGGCCATGGCTGTGTTTTTATTATTATGGCCCTCACTGCAATTTGAACTTCCAGGCAACTGACTACATCAGAACGGCTCCCAGGCAGGGCCAGGCATGAGGGGTAGCCATAGCAGGAGCTCACGCAGAGGAATGATTCAGCCCCCGGTGCCTTCCTGGGCCCCTGCCGTGTGCCTGGCACTGCCAACACGTGGCTTCTCTAAATCATCAACAGTAACAGCTGAATGTAAAAAACAAACAACTCTGCTTTCCTTTCAGAAGCCAGTCTGGAGAAATGGAGCACAGGTGTTTGTCCCAGAAATGCCACTTCTGGGCATGAGGCCCAAGGAAAGAATCTGAGATGTGGAAGAACCACACCCACACTCCCTGCCCAGAGGTGCTGGTGAGACTACCTGAGTCCCAGCAACCAGGGAGGGAGAATCAGTGGTGTCCAGCAGCCAGGGAATAAATAGGGCTGCAGGGACCTGGCACCAGGGGCCTGGGGAAAAGTGTGGTCTGGGCTTTTGCCCCTGTAGTTCCTCCATGGGGAGCCCCCATGCCAGGTTCTGTGGAGAGAGGAGTGAACTAGGTTCTGGGCATGCGAACTGGGGGACCAGAGGTAGGCTCAAAGGAGTGCAGTGCTGAATTTGAGGGCCAGCTCCCTCAGGGTCATTATTCTGTCTCTCGTCAGTGGAATTGGGGAATTTGAGGACTGAATGGAGGGGGAGGCTTGTCCGAGATCACACCGCAAATCGCAAATTGGCAATGGCTAGATTGGGAGGCACCCGTCCTCAGGGGTGGGTCGGGAGGCCACAGCTGAATGAACTCACCCGGGCTCCTGTTCCCTAGGTCCATCTGAGCAACAGACTTTTATCCTGCTGTCTCTTCTTGAATCAGCAATTCTTATCCCCACTGTGAAGATGAGGAAACCGGGGCTCTGAGACTGGCCATCAGGGCTGTGCTGTCCTGGGGGAGTTCCCAGCATGCATGAGGATCTTGGGGCCCCCTGGTCCTCCCTGGGTGCTCAGCATGTGGCTGCACAGTGAGGGTGGGGCAAGCTCCCCTCAGGGGAGGTGAGTGGGGCTCAGGGTCCCGTGGGCCCATGCATGCCCCAGCTAAACTGCATCCTTCTATGCGGCACAGCGGCTGGCTTTCAGACTGTGGATGCGGTGTCAGACAAGCTGGGACCCTCTGCTCACACCAGCGGTCTCCATTCCCATGCGGCCCAAGTCCTGCTGGTCTGCAGGATCCTTTCGCACCCTCTCCAGCCCTCCTGCCCCACCCTGAACGACTGCCCCAGCCTCCTCTGTCTCCTGGCCTGTGCGCTTGCCCTTTAGGCTGTTCTCCACGCAGCAACTAGAACTTCCTTGTGACAGCCTGACCCTGATGGCCCTGTGCCTGAAGCCCTCTAGGGGCTCCCTGCCCCCTAAAGAGACTCCTCCCTGGCCCCCCATGTCCTGCGGAAGGGCACTGCAGCTTCTCCTCTGCCTGTAGCCTTGAGGCAGAGGAAGAGGTGAGGGCGTGGAGGAAGGGAGGTGTGTGGAGACCCCACACATGCCCAGAAGCTACACAGCAGACAGTGGCCCTTGGAGGTGTGCCACCGGATAGCCCTGGGTAGGGGGCTGGCTGCCTGGGCAACAGGGGTTCTAGCAAGGGCCGGAGTCTGCATCATGGTCACCTGTCGGGGCTCATCTGACCCAGCCACAGACAATGGGGCTGAGGCCTCTAAGAGTCGCTAATGATAGTCTTTAATGGCCGTTCCTGGAAAGGGATGACTTCACCCAGGACACACCTTGATGAGAGGAGGCTACAGTCAGAGGCAGGCGGCGCCTCCATTGCTGTGAGACCTGCATGGGCTTGTCTAGTCAGAGGATGGTGATGCCGTGTGTGTGTGTGTGTGTGTGCGCGCGCGCGCACGTGTGTGTGTGTGCGTGTGTGTGTGTGTGCGCGTGTGTGTGTGTGTGCGTGTGTGTGTGTGTGTGTGTGTGTGTGTGAAGCCTCAGGGCAGCAGGGGGGTGCCCAGCTTCTACCTTGCCTCTCTCTATGAGGCAAACCTCTTTGCAAACCTCACCTTCCCCATCCACGCCGGGCTCGGGAGCAGAGTGATTCTGAGCCTTCCCAGAGTGCTCAGGTCTGCTGGGTCTCAGGAGTCAGGTGCAAGCACTGTGTCCTGGCGGGGCCCAGAACAAGCAGGGGCAAAGACATCAAGGACCGGGGCACCCAGAGGTCAGCATGCTAATGTGCTCCCTCCAGAGAAAGCTGGCTCCCACATCAGGTCCTTTGGCTTCTGCCAAGGGTCTGGGGATAGGTGTTGGTGTCCCAGACACATCCATGCTGACACAGAGGGAGGTACAGTGCAGTCATGGTGTTGGCCCAGGTGCGCAGCACAGGGGCAGCGGCGGGGAGGGTCAGGCTCCAGCGCAGGCTTGCCGCCCACCACTACCCTGCTCCATTCACGAGGCGTGACTGCCCTCTGGGGAGGGGCCCTGTGGGGGTGGCAGGCAGAGCAGGGCCCTCTCCGGCTCCCAGGCTCAGAGCAGGACCACCCTAGGGAAAGGTTCATCTCTCCTGTGGTCTCCTCGTCAGAACCCCTTCAAGGTGGCCGCTCCACAGCGCTCCAAGTGCTGCCTTGGACCAGCCTGAGTCAGTCCTCACATTGCACTTGTTTCATTATCAGAGGACAAGTTGAGGGCCCCATTATCCTGCCACCCCGCGTGACATCACAGAGCTTCCCTCGGGCATGTTCCCTCCCTGGGACTGCCCGGCCGGCACAGGAAATGGCTGCTGGGTGAATGTGCAAGTGAGTAAGTGTCCCGGATCCTCCTCCCATGAGAACACTAAGCGGCTAAGAAGTGGATGAGGTCCCTGGGGCCCGGGCTAAGACAGAGGCAGAAACAGGGACCAAGGAGGCAAAGTGGCTCAGGAGAGCAATAGGACTAGGGACAGAGATGAAGCAGGCGCACCCCCACAGAGCCAAGTGTCCAGGAGCACAGGGCAGCGGCACCGAGGGCCTCAGCCACAGATGGCCTGGAGGAAGCAGGGCCTGCCGGGGAGAGCACGGCAGAACCAGGGTGGGGTAAGAGGCGCTCAGGACCAGGAGCCATGAGACGGGAGCCTGAAACTCGGGGTGGGGAACCTCAGTCCTGTAAGTGTGGCCCAGCCCAAGGTCACAGAGCAAGGACCCAGGGCCCAGCCACTCAGGCATGACCTGGCCCTCCTTCCCCACGCAGGGAACCTTAGCCAGGCCCAGTGCTAAGGTAGGAGTTGCTACAGGTAATGAGGACACGTGGTCAGAGAGACCACTGGCCCCAGAGTGCACAGGGCTAAGTGACGGGGCTGGCCCTCTTCAGGCACTCCCAGTCCTTGGTCTGAAGAGCCCGCTCAGGAGGCGGCTGCCACTCCCACCCCCACCGGGTCCTGTGCTTGGGCACGCTGGCACTGCCAGGCACTTACTCGGCTTGTCAAGGGCCCAGCCCCCAGCTCAGCACCCTCGGGCTTCCCCAGGCCTGGGCGAGGACAGCAAGAGGGAACAAAGGCCCAGTCTCTGCCTGCTCAGGCCCCCACCCCCTTGCCTGCCCCTGGCACAGAAGGAACAGGGCCCGGAGGGAGCCGGGGAGCAACAGCAGCACCACCCCCTTGTCCCCTCCCACCCACACAGGCCTGCCGGATGAGTGGCAGGATTCTTCCACGCTCCAGATGGGAGTATTTCAGGGGAGAGCTGAGGGACTGGAGTCACACAGCTGGGATTTGCACCCAGGTCCCACAGCGGGCAGAACCTGCCCTCCACCCCTTGCCACAGGCAGCGAGTGATGGTTGTGACTGCGTTCTGGTGCAGAGAAACTGAAGAGCAGAGATGAGGGAGGGAAGAGAAGGACAGCCTGGACACCCCAACAGGGCAAGTCCCAGGCTCAGCTGCCCTCACCCTCCCCGTCCTGCCCACCCACATTCCACCTGGGTTCAGCTCAGTGCTCATCAGTCTGCTGAAGGGATAGAGCTGGGGAATGGCAGAAATGGGGAAACTGAGTCAGCTTCCAGGCTTATGTCCTTGACTGGGGCTCACCTGATCCAGCCAGAGGAAAGGGAGACCTAAGCCACTCTGGAGGCTTCATTTCCTAATCTGTCACACAGGGCTTGTTGCCCACTGGGGGCCTGACTTCCCCAGGCTGTGGTCACCATCCTTCTCCAGGTCTCCTTCCTGCTCCAGCCCAGGGCCTTGCTTAGACCCCACCGCCAGGGGAGCCTGGATGGAGGCCGATGCTCACCGTTCCCTGTGCAAGCCTGAGCACGGCTGTTTCCTCCCTCTGAGCTGAGGCCAACCATGTGCTCGTCATGCCACAAAGCTGAAAAGCACTTAGGAACTGGGTGCAATCAACCCAACTTCAGAGATGGATACTGAGGCTGGGGGGCTAAGGGACCTGTCCAAGGCCACCCAGCCCTTAAGAAGCAAAGGGCTGACCTGCTCACTGCCCACGATTCAGTCCCACTGACATCCCAGGACCTGCAGGGGCAGGGTTAAATGCAGATTCCCCTCTCTTGCCCACGCAGCAGCAACAGAAAGGGTCAGGGTCTTGGGGGCTGCAATCTGGGCAATGCACGAGCAGACAGCCTTGGGCAATGAAGGGCGAGTCTGGGCTCAGTTGTGTGAACTTGGTCCATAAAACCTCTCCAAGCCTTGATTTCAGTAGAAGCCCAAGAGAAAGCCCTGATGCCTCTGTCTGCCAGTGCCTAAGGGCTGGGAAATGCCACCTGCCCCAGCTTCAGCCAGAAACCTTGGCTGCTCCTTCCCATCTGTGGGGCACCTTGATTGGTCTAACCAAGTGCCTAGCAGACCCCAGGGAGGACCAGGCCAATGCCTCGCACAGAGCAGGCACTAGGATGCCGGTCGACAGCACTCCTTCCTCTCCTTCCCAGGCCCAAAACCCTTACTGGACACGACTCATTTTAAAGAAAAAATAATATTTATTTGCAATATAAACAAAGTCCCGTTGCTGGTTCGGGATATATATATGTATGTGTGTGTATATATATATATATGTAGGGTCACAAATCTTCCTTCATAAGATCATAAAGCAAAACTGGCCACCTTCTGGCACACCCTCATTTACACAAACCTGGTGCATCTTTCTGGGTTTTCTTTTTAAAAATAAAAGAGAGAAAAAGAACCATGTACAGCATGGAAGCTTGTTGTCAATTTCTCAACTGTGGCAAGATTTTAATCTACTGCCCTAAAGAATCCCTGAAAACCACCCCTGTGAGGTAAGAAGCAGTGGGGCAGAGTTTCCGCGGCCTCACTCACATGCTGAGTGCTGCTCTGTCAGGGACCCTGGCCCGATCGCTCTCCCTGCCCCAGGCCCCCATGCAGTCCTGACACCTGGTAGAACTGAGGCTGGAGAAGGAACAAAACTGGAGGAAGATAACGGAATCCGTGGCTTTGTTCTGTGGAGGCGGGGGAGGTGGACAGAGCCTCACCCCTCTTCTGCTGGTCCATCCTTGCCCCACTTGCCCCTGCCTGAGGGTTGAAATGGGTGCAAGTCTCCTGGCAGTAGAAGGCATGGGCAAGATGAGGGCGGGGCAAGCTTCCACGAGGACAAAGGGGCTGGGAGTGGCAGCCAGACCAAAGCGACAGCTAGGGAGAGGGAAGAACCTGGAGGGAGGGCTGGGCCCCACCACCTGAGCTCTCCCCAGCCACTGGGCCTCCACTCCCAGTTACAAGAGAGGAGGGAGGGGGGGAGAAAGAAAAAGAGAGAGAGAGAGAAAGAGAGAGAGAGAGAGACAGCGCCAGACAGACAGACAGGAGTAGTAGCTAAGTATACAGAAGGGCTCAGAGCCCAGGCCCTCTTAGAGGCTGAGCCCAGAGGGCAATGCTACTGCCTGGCAGCCCCCTGCGGCCCACCTCCAGTGGGACAGTGGCATAGCCCCAGGTTCCCCACCTTCTGCCTCAGGGAGGTCTGCAGGGACCACCAGAGGGATGGATGAGAGGGCAGAAAATGCAAAGACCACCATCCAGCCCACCAATCAGAACTTGCAGCAGTCATCACAGGCAAATGCAGGGCCAAGTCAGACTGGGCCAAGGGTGGGAGGTGGCACGACTGGGGGTCCCGATACCTGAAGAGCAGTAAGCCACCCCTTCAAGAAGGGCCCGCTGAGGAAACAGAGGCTTCACACATGTGCAAAACGCATTTGGTCAAGGTCAACGTGGGGGTCTGTCTTTTCCATTAAAAAACAAACACGATACTTGCTTTTTGAAACTGAACGAAAAACAAAACTGAGAACACTTCTCTCTCTCGCAGGATCAAGAAGGGGATGAAATACTGGGTTATACAATCCACTGTTGCATGTAGCCTGAAAATAACACTTTTTTGTTAAAAAAAAAAGAAAAGAAAAATCAAGAAGAGCTCAAACACTCTTTGTGCTCCAGGGAGCTTGGATTTACCTGCCAAAAGTAAAAAGTAAACTCAGGTCCGTGGATGTGTCTTTAAAAAACAGCCAAACTGGCTGGGCCATCAGCAGAAAGGAGCGTCCTGGGACAACATGAGGCCCTGGTGGACGCCCAAAGCCACGTGTCTGAGAGCCGAGGCCTCTCCAGCAAGCCCTGCAGAGGGAGATCTTGCCTGCGGACCCCGCCCCCAAGGATGGTGAGGGGCGCTCCGACACACCGATCAGCCTGGGCCTCTGGGCACAGGCGACATCCTGGGGGTTCCTCAGGCCAGAGGCGGCAGGCTTGGGCTCTTCCACCTGGCCCCACGGAGGGCCGAGAAGGGGCCTGGTGCCATGCCCCCCGTGCACCAGGCCTCACGTGGACTCCAGCGTGTTGAGTGGGAACAGGTTGTGGTTGGCGGGCGTGGAGAAGTAGAGCTGCTCACTGGGCGCGTGGTTGTCACATGGGCTGCTTAGCCCCAGCGTCCGCTCAAAGTCCAGCAGCTGCCCCATGAAGTTGAAGTTGGGCGAGATGTTGGACTTTTTCCTCTTGACAAAGTCGTAGGCGTCGTTGAGTGACAGGTTCATCTTCTGCATGAGATAGGCCACAGTGACCGTCACTGAGCGGCTGATGCCTGCCAGGCAGTGCACCAGGACGCCACATTTCTTGGAGCGGGCTTCGTCTGAAACACATCAGCATGGGTCAGGGAGGGGCCTCCTTCAAGGAACCTTCTCACATAGGTGGGCAGGTGGGGCACAGACAGCAGCATAGTCACTGGCTGGTCTTGCCTGACCCCCAAGGGACCTGGCCAAGCCCAGTGTGGGTAGGGCAGCAACTTGAAATAGAGGTCAGCAGCACTGCTGTGGAGGCTCTGCATACTTTAGCCCCAATGCACTAGATACCCAGTTTGTCTCAGTTTCCTCATCTATCAAAGGGGCCTATTTATGCACAGTGGTCTCCTAAGAACCTGAGGCAAGTGAGAGATCACCAAACATGAACTACTGTAACGCCTGTGATCACGGCTAGTCCTACCACCACCGCCATGTGCATTGCGACTGCTGCCATGGTGGCACCTGCATCCTCTTGAGTCATCTGCACCATAGCCAGTGAGCCCATTTTATCAACGAGAAAACAGACCCAGAGACAAAGTGACAAGCACAAGGCCACACAGAGGCTCCTCCTAGCTCAGCACCCGCTGCTGCCAGGCCTTGACCTGGGACTGAGGGCTGGGCTGGTTCTCCTGGAGCTGCTCCTGTGGGTTGTCCTTGAGAGTCTCCCAGGAAAGCGGCCTGAGGGAGGCTCCTCTGGAAGGAAGTAGGTGGCTTGGTCCTGCGCTTCACTCTGCCCTCTGCCCAGCTAGTCCCCACAGCCTTAACCCCAGCTCCTGAAGATACAGGGACTAGGACAATGGCCATGCTATCACTTGTGATGGAGCTTCATAAGTGAGGTGTGCTTAAATGGGGCCCACCCCTGCCTGCTTGCTAGACCTTCCATAGCAGGCCCATGTGCCAGTGACACCTCCTACCACAGCCAACTGAATGCAGACCCTTCCTCTCCCCTTCCCCTCCAACCCTCCTAGCCTCCCCCTCCAACTCCCCCAGCTCCCCCTCCAACCCTCCCAGCTCCCCCTCCAACCCTCCCAGCTCCCCCTCCAACCCCCCCAGCTCCCCCTCCAACCCTCCCAGCCTCCCTCTCCAACCCTCCCAGCTCCCCCTCCAACCCTTCCAGCCTCCCCCTCCAACCCTCCCAGTCTCCCCCTCCAACCCTTCCAGCTCCCCCTCCAACCCTCCCAGCCTCCCCCTCCAACCCTCCCAGCTCCCCCTCCAACCCTTCCAGCTTCCCCCAGTGCCACCCTCAGACTCCTTTGGCTGACACATAGTAGAAGCTCAATAAATACTGGCTGAGCTACTGAGCAACTCAGTCTTATAATCTCTCCTGGACCCTGGGGCAGCTGCCTCTCTGTGTGCCATAGCTGTGCCAGGGACATAGATTCACAAGAGGCAGCCATGGGGTCCTTGACCTCCCCACCACTCTGACTCTGAACCCTCCAGGAGCCAGGCACACAGCTAGCACTCAATCAATGCCTTCCTACAAGATGACACACAGGCTCACCCACTGTTCTTTGCCTTTGTCCTGACAGAGCCTCCTCTCCCCATCTCTGCCCAACCAGGGGTACCAAGAATTAAGCATACAGGAAGTGCTTCATCCAGACGCAGGGACTGACAGGGGGCCCCATGGCTAAGGCACTGGTAAGGGTCATCAGGGGAGGAGACAGATGTTGCAGCTTCACTTGGAGCTGTGTGGTCTGACCTTGAGATTGGGGGTGGGAGAAGGGGGTGCTGGGACAAGTTTCCAGTGGTAACACCAGGATGTGAGGAACGCCCAGCCTCCAAACCCACCTCCAGGTGATCCAGAGAGAGTCTGTTTCTGCTGGCTTTATTTTTGGCCTTTTCTGGGTGTGGCTGGTGACTGATCCTGTCCCACTGACTCCTAAGGGATTTCTGGGCCTCACTCCCTTCACTTGTCAAATGAGGAAAAAGGTCCATCTACCCAGATGGGGAGGGGCCTTCAGGGAGGATAAAGGTACCCACCAGCCAGGCTCAGCCTGGAGAAGCCTGCTTCCTTCTACTCCCCTCCCTCGTTGGGCGAGTTCAAATGCTGAGGCAGCACCCATAGCCCTCTTGGCCCCCAGGGAGGGGGGTGGGGGGGTGGGGGAGTGGAGGGTGGTAGGGCTGGGAAGCTCCAGGCAGCCCCTCCCCCAGGCCTCAGCTTCCTTCCTTCCTCCCAGCCAGGCACCTACTTTTGGTTCCCAGTAAGCGGATGAGGCGGGGAAGCCTCCCACTTCCTGTTGTTAAAGCTAGCCCAGCCCAACCGACACCAAAACGCCCTCCACTGGACATAGCCACCATCGGGAAAAGACAGCCCAGGCCACCCCCACACCTTGCCACTGGAGGCTGGGCAGAAACACTGGGTCACCAGGCTCAGAGACCTAGCATTTACATTCATCCTGAGCCCCCGTGCCCCTTCCTTGCACCCTGGGCCAGGGGAGATGAACTGCAGTCTCACAGCCTCCAGCTGGCCAAGGAGAAGGCAGTGGGGAACCCAAGTCAGCTGAGGCTGGGGACACAGGGACTCAAAGGGCTATAAGCCAGACAGCAGGACACACTGCTCTGGAGGAGGCCTTTCTCTACTCCCCACCTTCTCTTACACTCCTCCCTACACTCCAAGCGAGCCCTACAGGCTACAGAGAGCATCTGGAGCCTGACCAAGCTAGCGGTCACCGCATTTCAATGGCTGCCTGTTTGGGGTGTGCCTCTGGCTCCAGGGCTCCCTTTCAGCCCTCTTAGGTACACATTAAAGCCCAAAGAGTCACTGTGACAGACCCATTCTGGAGAGACACGTGTGCTGAGGTGTGATGCAGAGCAAGTGAGACCCGTGGGAGGTCTGTGCGCTGTGATGTTTCAGCTTGCTAAGCTCGAAACAACATCGACGCCAGGGAAACACAAGCTGGGCAGCAGAGAGCCCAAGAGGTGCTGCCAGCTGGGGGGAGCTCAGGTCTCAGGAGGCTGCTCAGGCCCCAACAGGTAGAGGGGCCCAAGGGACTCAGTGACTCACAGTAGGCATGGGTACACCCACGGGCACACGCTGGCACACGCAGGGCACACACAGGTCTCAACAGGCCCAGAGATACCCAGTCAGGTGGGGGCGCCACCCAGAGTCCTGCTACACCTTGATACACCCACCCACTCTGCCCAGCACACAACACCTACCAATGAAGCTGATGGCCTCAGGGAAGAACTGGGAGAGGTTCTGGCTCCAGTGGTCAGAGATGGGGATCTGCTTGTAGGTGAACTCGCCGCCGTGCTCGAAGGCGTTGGGCAGGTTGGGCGTGACATTGAGGATATACTTGATGCCGTACTTGCCGAGCACGTCCAGGTTGGTGGAGTCCTTGGCGCAGCCGAGGTAGAGGTAGGGCAGGATCTGGACAGGGAAGGCTGGTTGGCTGGATGGCACAGGGCTGCCGTCCGACTCGGTGGCACTGCTGGGCAGCTCTCGGTCCGACTCGCCGTCAGAGCAGTCAGAGCTGATGCGCAGGCCCCCCAGGCCCAGCACTGAGGTGGGTGGTGAGCTGCTCGGCGAGGAAGAGCTGTCCACATTGGTCTCGCAGTGCTCAGAGTACTCTGTCTGAAACTTGTTGAAACCACCTGTGGCCAGGGTTAGACAAGGCCTGGGTGAGAGACTGGTGAGAGCCCAGATGGGCTGCACAAGACCAGGGATGGGCAGGACTCCCCATACCAAGCACCACCACACCAATGGTCAGCATAGGCCATGCCAAGCATGTTACCCATGTGCTCTCTCTTGTGTTCTCTCCATCTAAACCATGACCACTTCACAGAAACTGAGGCCCCAGGAGGTGAAGTGATGTGCCTGGACTCCAAACCCGTACCCATAACACTTCAGGTCCCCCAGCCATGCCACCAGTTATAGGGCACTTGAGGACAGGCCCCAGTTAATTCCTCTTCTGCAGCTCCCACATACACATAGCACCCATGGGTGTTCAGTAACAGATAAGTGGTAAAGGAAAGCAGACAACCTCATCTTAGCCAGCACCTCTGGGTTGGCAAACTCCTCTTACAGATGATACCACAGGTGCCAGAGCCACATCTGGGTTAGCTAGAGGCAGAGAGGTCCTGGGCTTCCTGGAGGGGAGTCTAGTGGTTGCCCAGCCCCAAAACTACAGCTGGGGAGGGTAGTGGGAGGGTATTGGCTGGCCCCTTTCCCCAGCAGGGGTAGGTTCCTGAAGGGGGTCCTGGCCCCACTTCTCTAGAGCACTCCCTTAGAACACAAGGCCCCCCAGCTTTGGACCTGCAGCAGGGGAGGGCCACTGGGGCTATACAGGGACAGGAAAAATAGGGAGCGCCTTGGAGCGAGGCATGGGCCCTGCGCCCGAGGGTGCCGCAGGCCTCCCCTCCCCTCCTGCCCCGCTGCCAGCAAGAGGCCATTTTGGAATGTTAATTGGAAACACCGGCCTCAGCCACTCGCCCCCCGGTGCTGCCTCTCCCTTCGGCAAGCTCTGGGGCATCAGGCTGGGGACCTGGAGCTCCCGAGAGAGATCCGGGCCAGAGCCGTGGACCCTGCCCATACGCTGCCCCAAGCGCCTCCCAGAGGCGGCAATCCTCTGGTGTAAAGAGCAATTCTCAGATCCAGGAGACCCCAACCCATATGGTCTCCACGCGCTGGAGATGAGGATGGTGCTATGAAAGGTGCCCTTCTGATCCTGGCCTTCCAGAAACAAGAATTCCAGGCTGGACTTGGACGCCCTGCCGCTTTTAGGGTTCCGGGAGGTGGCGCCTCCCTCTTCTGAGGGGCTCCACTGGAGCCTGGGTGCTACTGTCGCCCCATCAACAGGAAAAAAAGGAAACCCCAGGCAGGGAAAAGTTTGTTCCACCCACTCGAATCGGGCCAAGAAAGGGGGCGCAGAGGGAGCCCCGCTCCTGCCAAACCCACACGGTGGGGACCGGGCTCCAGGAGGGCGGACGCGGGCTGGGGACGACGTGGCGCCCAACGGGGCAGGCCGAGCGAGTAGAGAGGAAAGAGCCTCCAAGGGGGGCGTCAGGGAGTCGTAGGGGGCCCCCGCTCCCGTAAGGAGTCTCGGTGCTGCCCTCACCTTGGAGGTAGTAGGCCTGGCAGCCGTCGTCGCGCAGCTTCTGCAGGAGCAGGCCAAGCACCGAGGCGGGAGCGCCGGGCTCGGGCTGCCACTCGGCCGTGGCCTCGTCGTAGAGCAGCACGGTGGCCGCCTTGCAGCGCGTGGCGAAGCGCTCCTTGTCGGCGTGGTTGGGGATGATGGAGCGGATGGGCAGGTTGCCCTTGCGCAAACGGCGCAACATGAGGCCCGGGATGGCCAGGTTGATGGCCGTCTCGATGTGCGACGACTCGAAGAGCTCGTGCGGCCGGCAGTCCAGCAGCAGCAGGGACGCGCCGCCGCGCGCCTCCAGCTCCTCCTGCAGCCACTCGGCGCTCTTGCAGGGCATGGCCCCTGCTCCCGTCGCCGCGCCCGCCCCGGTGCCTGCGCTGGACCCCGACCCCGCACCGGGCTCGGACCCCGCCCGGGTGCCCCCAGCCGCCGCCGCCCCCGAAGTCGACATGTGCGCCCGCGCTGTGGGGCCGCGGAGCTGGTTTTTCATGGGGAGCGCGGGCGGCCCGGGGCCGGGGCCGGGCAGCCCTGCCCTGGGACGGCGCCCCGGCCGCGCGGGCCCCAGCCGCGTCTCCGGGCGCCCGCCTCCCGCCGAGCTGCACGCCCGCTGCCCCGGCCTGCCGGCCTCCGTCCCGCCCGCCCGGCCCTCCGCGCGCACCGCGGCCTGACAGCCCCAATTAAACAGCGGCTCCGGCGGCCGCGCGCCGAGGCGTTCTCCGAGGGGCGGGGCTGCGGGGCCGGCGCCCGGACTTAAAGGCGCAGCGCCTCCACCGCCCCTCCCCACAGGGTACGCTGGCGCACTTGTGGCCAGTGCGCCCGGAGACCCGCGGCGGGGCCCTCCTCTACAGCTTCTCCGTACCGTCGCTCCCTGGACTAGCCCAGAGCTGACTGCAGTTCGCCTAGGGGGCCCGGCCCAGACGCCCTCACGGGTTCATTCTGCGCGTGCTCCCAAGCTCTTCTGGGCACTACGGGAAGAGCGGCCCTGGGGGTGTCCTATGACTGGCACCCCCACCCTACATCACAGGAGCAGAGTTACCCCGGGACGGGGCGTGATGGTGGGGCTGTCCAGCTGAGCAACTTCTCCTTCTTCCGCCTGTCATCCCCATTCATTCATTCTGTCATCGAGTTCATTCAACAAATGGGAATTGAACGCCTACTACGTGCCACGCACTGTGCTAGGCGGTCTCTGTTTCAGGCGACCTCATCGTCCCCCTGACGGTCACAGGTTCCAGACCTGGGGGAAGCGTCTCACCCCAGCAGGCCTGACGGGAAATCAGGACCTGGGCGACTGGCGGGGTAGGAAAACTCAGGGCCGTGTCACCTTCCGTGGGCAGGGGTGGAGAAATCCTGTTAAGGACCAGCTCTTGGAAGGGAACACGAGCCCTTTAAGAAAGCTTTACAAGCAGGGTGGTGACAGGCGCCCAGCGAAGCGCCACGTGACTTTTCCACGGGTCGGGTGGGAGGGGGATGCTGCTTTATAATCAGCTTTCCTTCCCCTGCCTCCCTCTCAATAGACCAATCAATTTCCGCGGTAGGCGGGCACCTGCCACGCAGATAGCCAATCCTGGCCGAAAGAGGCGGTGGCGGAGGGAGGCAGGGCCCGCCGGGGGTTCCACCCAGCGCGGGGAAGTGGGCGGGGCCTCCGCCAGCCGTGTGTCGACTAGCTGGCAGGCGGGGCAGCGGAGGTGAATGGACCCGCAGGTAGCGCTAGAACAAAGCGTCTCGACGCAGGCGGCGCGCTTGCGCGGGACCTGCCGTGCTTTCCCTGCAGAGCCAGGGTGAGAGCTCGAGACTGGGCCCCGCCGTCCATCTGGTCCATTCCTTTGCCTAGCGGGGTGCCCCTCCCTCCTTGGGGCTTAGCCCCGCCTACTCCGCCCGAGGCTGGTCGGCTCTGAGACACTTTTCCCCCATCCCTGGCTGTGGGGGAGCTGTGGGGCTTGAGGGAGGGCCTCTGGAACCCCGAGGATTTGAGCTTTCCGGTAACCTCCGACCAGAAAGCACGTAAAGCGGTGGTTCAGAAGCAGCCCTCGCCCCAGTCTTTCAAGCAAGGGATAGTCTTCCTGAAGGGTTTCATCCTGGACCACAGGGCTGTGTCCCAAAGGAGCAGGGGTCTCTCCCACAGTGACACTCTCAGGCCACAGCAGTGCAGCCAGAGGTGGTCTTAGCAGTGTTTGGGTGCTCACAGAGATGAAAGGAGAAGCAGCTCTCCGCCCAGGGTTGTCCTGGGAGTACTGGGCCTATGGAAAGAGCTCCCAGGGCCCAAGAGGCCAAGACCCAGATTCTGTCCTGCCACTTGCAGATGTGACATGTGACCTGAGTACAGTTCTTTCCTCTGGGCCTCGAATCCATCCGGCTGGGAGGATGTGATCTGAGGCCAGGGCCCTTGGCTGGCAGGCTGGATGCTGCATGTGAGGGAGGGAGGCAGCACTTAGAAAAGAGGCCTGAGCAAACTCCCAGGGGAGAGTGAGCTGCTGAGCAGTGCTCCATTCACTCAGCAAGCCTTGTCGAGGGCCTCCTGAGCACCAGACTGCCTGGAGCTGGAGCAACAACAGTGGAACCGCCGTCTCCCACTCAGGCCTGCTGTCTCTCCACTCTGCTCCACCACGGGGTTGGCTGCCGGTCTGAGTGCTCCCCCAGGTCCACCACAAGATGAGCAGGGACCTCTCTTTCTCTAGGGGAGAGACTGGTCATGGACCCTCCCCAGATGGGTCCATGGTAGCTCAAGAAGGTGTCAAATGCCCAATAAGGGTGACATCCCTGTGGGGCGGGCCAGAATCACATTAACAGGAGGCTTACGCTGTCCTCAAATGAGACTGGGTGTGTGTCCCATGATGCTGAGGCATACTCACTTCTGAGCGCCTGGTGAGGAATGGGCCATTGCTCTCACTAGCGAGGGAACAGCTGAAATGGGAACCTCCTCTAAACCACCCCCCTCCCCAGCCTCTACTGCCCAAGCATGAGGAAGAACTACCCTAGAGAGAGGAAAGGGGCCCTGCTATCCCTCACATTAGCCTGCAGTGACTCCTGTCTCTCTCCCTCTAGACTCCTCTAGCGGGGCACACATCCTGAAGGAAAGATCTGTGAGAATATGTGGAATTGGAAAAGCTCCCGCAGCAGGAGGAGAGGGCGTCCTCCAACAGGGAGATAAAGAGAGGCAGATTTGGATGAGTGCAGAACAGGGAGAACGAGGGGAGGGAGTGACAGGAAGCAAAGGGTTGGCAGGAAAATTAGCCAGGGCCCGTGAGGTGCCAGTGGGACCCTGGGCCCCCACCAGGCGGGTTGGTTGGAGGAAAGGCCCTAAGCCTTGGTTCTCACTGGAGGGAAGAACCCTCAATCTTAGACTTAAAAGGCCCACAGCAGGGCAGGAATCCACCTGTGGTCACTTCTGGCAAGAGACCAGAGCTGTCCCTGTCCGGGGCCTTGCCCGGCAGCTATAGGCTTCCCTCAAGGGAGAGGGTCTTTCCTGGCAGGAACCTGGTGCCCTGGGTGATTCCAAGGCAAGGCCTTGGAATCATGCTTCCTCTTTAGAAATATGGTCTTTCCTGCCTTTGGGGTTCAGGCCTTCCCTCACCTGCAGCCCCCAGGAGGGGTGCCCAGCTCACTAGGGTCTCCCTGAGGGGCAGAGTGGGGGAGTGGGAAAGAGGCTGCCAGAAAAGGTCTGTCCCTGGGGATGAGCTGGTTTCAGGAGGGGAAGGGGAAGTGCAGGTGGGACACAGTTGAACCCTCAGGGCTATCCCTCATTCCCACACAGCCCAGGCCTTTGCACAGGTGTCCTCCCTGCCTGGACAGTTATCACAGTCAGCCTTTGCCTGCCTTCTGATCCCAGCTCAGAGTCGCTGAGCACAGAGGCCTCCTCTGATCATCCAGGCCCAGATTAGCTTCCCTGCTGCATGCTCCAAGGACCCCTGTCCCCTCCTCAGCCCATCTTTGCTCCTATCAGTCACTGTCCACCCGCCGTCATCCACCACCACACCACACTTGTCACCTGGAACACCCAGGGGTGAGTCTGCCCTCCCTCAGGCCTGCTTCTCCTCCTGCCATCCCTTCTCATCGCGTTTAGCCAGCTTCCAGGCCCGAACCCACAAGGCACGTCTGGAGCTGCCTTCCCTGTCTGCACACATCCAACCCCAGAACCACACAGAGAAGGGGCCTTCCTGGCAGCGCAAGGCCTCGCCATGGTAGGATGTTTCATGGCTCTTTGCTGTTCCTCTGGGAGTAGCTGAGGGTCCCTAAGAGCAGATGTGAGCTAGTGTGCACCCCCTCCCCCCAAAACACATATTCATGTGGCTGGGTGACCAAGGAGCTGTGTCATCAGGAACAGTCCAAATGCCTAAGAAATAGATTTTCCTTTTCCCACTGGTGTCCATGGATTTCTTAGAGATGGGCCACCATGGTTCTAATGGACAGGCCGAGGTGAGGGTAGGGTCAGCTCCTTGCCCTCCTGGTCCTAAGGAGGTGGCTTTCTGCTATGGGTCTGTCCCACATCCCACTGTAAGGAATGTGCAGGATCTGAGCAAGGGCCAGGCACTCCAGTCTGTGGTGCCTGCTGCTGGAGACCAAGCCAGCCTCTGCGCAGAGCACCTCCACGAGGCTGGAGAGGTGCCCCAATGGAGGCCTGCTGTGACCTAGACTTGCTCTGCTCGCCCTTGAACTTGAGGCTGGAGAGGTGCTCCAGTGGAGGCCTGCTGAGACCTAGACTTGCTCCGCTCGCCCTTGAACTTGAGGCTGGAGAGGTGCTCCAGTGGAGGCCTGCTGAGACCTAGACTTGCTCTGCTCGCCCTTGAGCTTCTTCCCCAACCCTTAGTGGGGTGCCCGCCTGGGCTGGGGGTTCAGACAGCAACATCTAAACCAGGCCAGGAGAAGACCGTGAAGGGCTGGCAACTCCTCTGCCCTGTACAGAGCTCCTGGCTGCACACATACACATATACATGTAAGGATACACACAGCACAGGCACAACACACATAGACCTACCCATATAACCACATATGCTCATGGGCACATAAGTGCATCTACAGAAATACAGAGATACGGACCTATGCATGTGTGCAGAAATACGAAATACACATGCACACATACTCTTGTATGTACACACACACACACACACACACACACACACACACCCAGACCCACGTCTGGGGTCTCACCACTCCTCTTGGAGGGATGCCCACAGACATGTCCTCCAGAGGGGTGGTTACCAGGCTGGCGGGGTCCACACTCCTCTCCCCTCAGCGCTCTAGTCACTTAGGCTCACATTGCCCTAGGCCGCTGCTGGTATTTCTGTAGCAACAGGTTCTGGATGGAAGAGGAGTCCATCCCTGCCTCTCCAGCATGGGCCTGCCAGGCCCTGGGTGATGGCAGTGTAGTGTGGGAAAGCTGGGACAGCTCTAGGGTGGGGGAGCCACGTGCCTATTCATCTGCCCCCTCTCCTGCCCAGGTGTGCAGGACAGACCTGGTGAGAGTGCAGGGCCTGGAGGAGCAAGTAGCCCTGGCAGAAAAGAATGTCACGCCCAGGATGATCAGAGCACAAGACATGGCAGGAAGGAAGCAAGGGTCTGGGAGCTCTGTGGGGAATCCTCAAGGCTGCTTGGAGAAGGCAAAGTGGGGAGAGAGGAGAGAGCCCAACCAAGAAGGGAGCCTCCCACTCCTTGTTCATTCTCATTTTCTCAGCACCTGCCCCATGCCAGGGAATGTGCAGGACAGTGAAGTGGAGACTCAGATGGCACAGACCAACATAAATTCTCACTCTCAGAGCTCCCCACCCAGCAGTGACAGAGCAAACCCTTGGCCAACCTCTCCACATGGAGTCCCTGGGGCCACTCACTTGAGGATGTGCCTTTCCAATCACAGCCCATGGAGCCAGCCCAAGGATGGAAAACAGAGGACACACATCTACCACTCTACCATGCTTTGTCCCTGGGAGACATTACTAGTCATCCACAGCACATTTTATTGCTGAGCCATGCCCTGGTCTCAAAACCCTTCTAAGCAGGCGTGACCAGTCGATTGTCATAGGCAAGAAAGCTAAAAGCTATTTATCTCCCCCTGTCCCCACCACCAGCTCAGCGTGTCCTAACTTCCTCCTGCTTGCTCCCTACACTGTGCGCCAGATACAGTGTCCCTGCCTCCACATGTGTCCTCATTGCATGCCCCCACTGTCTGAAATCCTCTCCAGCTTCTCAGGGGCCACAGCCTCAGGAGGCCTTCCCTGCCTAACCTCAGCAGTCTGCTTTTTCTCCTAATCCTTTAGTGTGGGGCCCAGTGTTTTACTTCATTTTGTTTTATTTTTCTTATTATTTTTTTGCTGTGTCACCCAGGCTGGAGTACAGTGTCTCGGCCACAGTTCACAGCAGCCTCGAACCCCTGGGCTCAAGCAATCCTCTGTCCTCAGCCTCCCAGAATGCTGCAATTACAGGCATGAGTCACCACATTGGGCCAAGTCGAGCATTTTCTACCCTCTACCCATTTAAGGGCACTTCAGACTGTAGGATCTGGGATGGGGCTTCACCTCTGTGGCTTCTTCCTCTAGGTTAGCCTCCCTTTCATCATCGAAGTCCCATCTCCCATGAGGTCACCAAGGTCCTGGGCCCCACCCTGCCCTCCACTCCAAGCTGTCTCAGGCATGGGGTCCCCCTCAGCGCAATGGGGATCTGCTGGGCTGGTGAGCCTAGACAAGTAAGCATTTAAAACTCTGCTTGGAGCTAAGTTGGGACTGATGTCAAGAGGGCCTGGTTTCCGTTTCCGAAGAAAGGCCACACCCTGCTTTGTCCCCACTCCATTGCAGCCTCTTGCTTTCACATTCTCAGCCTGCATTCACCCCGGATTCCCCAGTGGGGTGAGCAGAGCAGGACTTGTCTGGCCGTTCTACAGATAGGAAAGCTGAGGCCCAGGAAGGGAAGTGTCTTGCCCAAGGCCCTGGCTCCAGCCCCAGCCAGTTACTCACTCACCCACCGGGCCTGGGGTGAGTCATGGTGGCCCAGGTGATGGGAAGGAAACACATAAACACGGGCAAGAGGGAAGGACAGTCTGCAGGGAGGGTGGATGCCCGCCTCAGGCTCCCAGTGATGAGTTCCCACACAGGCCGTCGTGGGCTTCCTGGGCTTGCATGCTCCCAACTGTCTCAAATCATCTTCCCTTCTGGCCTCGAACCCAGGCTTTGCATCAGCCCTGAGAGCACTGCCAACCCATTTGACAAATGGAGAAACGGAGGCCCATGGCCACAAATCAAGCGGTGGCAGGGGGCTGGGCCCAGACTAAAAACCTAGAGCTCCTCTCCCCAGCCCAGGGGTCCCAGCTGGCTCTCACTGCGGCTCCAGTCTCCTCCAGGCTCAAGTATAGTCCACAGGGAGTCCCTGCTCTGCCAGCTCTTTCCCATCTCCGGGGAGGCCCAGCGCTGGCAGGGTGGGAGACAGACTGGGACAACGGGCCGCTGTGCACGCCCATGAAGAGAAGAGCTCTGTCTTCCACACAGCATTTGTGCTACCAAACGCCTTTTCCACTTTCATGGCAGAGATGGTTAATCCATCCCAGGACTCAATTTCAGAAGCCATCTGGCCACCACCACACAGCCCAAATCCTCCCCCTTGTCCCCTGAACCTCCTCCCCCACCTCCTCCCCAGGCCTGTGCCTCCATCTCGACAGCCACTCCCCACACAGCAGCCAGAGGGATCTTTCGAGAAGGTGGAGGCAGCCTCCCCTCCCCCACGGCCTCCTGCTGCCGCTGGCATAGAGTCTACACTCTGCATAGGATGCACACTCTGCTCTGTGACCCCTCCCCACCCTCCTCTCCTCCTTGTGGATTCCCCAGCGGCCCCCAGCCCGGGGTCCCTCTGTGGCGCCTCTGCCCTTATTGGTCCCCCTGCCGAAACCCTCCTCTCTCAGCTCTCGCCTTTGACTACCTTCTTCTTCTGTCTGCCAAACCCACTCATCCTCTTAGGGCCACAGTGGGCACCTGGGAAGTGGTGGAGCCAGAACTGGAACCCTGGCCTACTTCTAGACTCTTCTCTGTTGTCAGCTATGAGCACATGGTCCTGTACTTTAAAACGTGTTTGGGGCCAGGCACGGTGGCTCACACCTATAATCTCAGCACTTTGGGAGGCTGAGGCAGGTGGATTGCTTGAGCTCAGGAGTTCGAGACCAGCTTGGGCAACATGGCAAAACCCCATCTCTACAAAAAATATGTAAAAATTAGCTGGGTGTGGTGGTGTATGCCTGTAGTCCCAGCTTAGGATGCCGGGTGGTAGGATCTCTTGAGCCTGAAGAGCAGAGGCTGTAGTGAGCCATGATCATGCCACTGTACTTCAGCCCAGGTGACAAAGTGAGAACCTGTCTCAAAAAACCAAAGCAAACAAAACCCACAAACAAAACAAAACATGTTTGGCCCTCCCTTGCCACACTCAATGGTTCCAGAAGCCTCTCACTGCTGTTCCCTTCTTCGGCCTCTGCCTATCCCATATGACCTGCCCGGAATCACTCAGTGAGAGTCTCGGGAGCCAGAGGGCTCCCTGCCAGGAAGGGAGGGACCTTGGACCATAGCCCTCAATTCCCCCACCCAGGTGCAGCTCCTCCAGCCTCCACAGAATGAGGCCAAATTCCCACCTCTTTATGGACCTAAGGGTCCCTGGGGTCCCAAGCCTGGGTTCTAGTCCTACACTCATCCCTGCCACCCCACTTCAAGCCTGGAGGAGGGGCTGGGCTGAGTCAGGGGCTCTGACTTACCTGGGCACCCCATCCGCGGACACTGAGGTCATCCCTAGAAAGCCAGGAGAAGCCACTCAACAGCCCGGGGAAATTAGGTGTGCTGCATCTGATGTCCTCCGGCCTCAGAGGCAGGCAGAGGAGAAGGGGAAAGGACTTAGATAAGCCCAGGTGGACTGAGCTCCCTGCCCGAAGCCACAGGTG
Organism: Sapajus apella; assembly: GCF_009761245.1. Classification (NCBI taxonomy): domain Eukaryota; kingdom Metazoa; phylum Chordata; class Mammalia; order Primates; family Cebidae; genus Sapajus; species Sapajus apella. The sequence goes on from NW_022436963.1 coordinate 3,599,998, forward strand.
AGGGCTACACCTACACCCTAGCCTCTCGCGCCCTTCCCCACGATCCTCAGCACCTCTGCCCTGGGATGATCTCTCGCCCTGCCTTGCATGAACACTGCAGAGCTTGTGGGCAGCACCGCATAAGCCCACCTAGGAGCCTGAGGAATGGGAGCCAGGGCTTTGCAGGAGCAGGAATCCTTAGCTGCATGACCACCTGGCCACCATGGCACCCTGGTCCCCCTGCTCAAAGTTTCTGATCCTTAGAAGGCCACCTCTGCCAAGAAGGGCCTGGAGCCCAGGTAGTTTGAGCAGGGGATTGGGAGGGGAGAGGACATCTCCGGCAGGTATTTGCTCAGCCAGAGCAACGGCAAGAAGCAGGGATGGGGCTGCGGGTTGCCCTGGTTCTGTCTTTGCCAAACCAGCCTATGGTGTTTTGACTGGGAGAGCTGGCAGTGGGAGGTTCCTGACAGTGAAGATAGTCCAAGCTTTGAGGCAGGGAAGGCAAAAGAGGCCAGGAGTTCCCAGGGCACCAAGTGGGCGGATGTGCCAGGGGCCTGGGCTGTGCCTGCCTCGGGTGGGCAGGTCTCTCTGTAGCTGCTAGGCCTAATTGCCTCATTAACATCTGCCTGCTGCCTGGGCCTGTCTGGTCCCCTCCCTGCCTGCCCACACAGCCCCGTTTTTCAGGAATCCTTCCTATGAGCATTGATGGTGACAGTGAGGGTGACCACGGCGAAGCTGGGAAATGGCCTGGGAGCCAGCTGGCCTGGCCCAGGTGCAGGGTTGCTGACTTGAGGCCTGATAGTCCAGCGCCCTTTCACATGATTCAGCTGGCCAGCTGCCTGCCGGGACCTGGATGTGGGCTGTTCCTAGGTAGGCGGCAGCAGGAAATAGTCTGGGGACTCCCCTTCCTGGCCTGGTCCCACCCAGCCTGACTCCGACCACAGGGGCACATGCCCCAAGATTTGAACAACTCCCTTCCTAAAAAGACCAGGCCCTCTGGGAGGTGAGGAGGGAGGAGAGAGGAAGAAGGAGGGAGGAGGGAGAAGGGAGGAAGGAAGAGGGGTTCAATTGCTCTGACTCTCAGAGTTCCTAGTGGGGCCCTCCAGGGTGGAGACAGGTGGGATCAGGGCCTACTCTGCCTGGGCCCCTGCCTACCTCCCCACCCCTCCCCATGGCTTATGTAGTCTCCCAGCAGAGGACGGCACTGCCCTGACACCCATCTCCAACAGGACAGCCCTCTAACCTGAGCCCTAGGAGCAGTGGAGAGCCCAGAGCTGGTGGGCTGAGGAGTGTTGGGAGGCATTTGGCTGGAGCTGGAGCCTTCCGCAGAGACCCTGAAGCATCAGCCAGCCCACATTCCCCAGGCCCAGCCCAAGAACTCAGGCTGGGGGGTAGCTGGATTCCCTAAGCCATGGACACCACCCAGACTTAGTGCTCCCAGGAAAAAGAAAAAGCCCGAGGGAGCTGGCACCTGTGGAGCTGGGGAAACAGTGCTGCCACCTGTTCTACACTTGGGGGCCTCTGCAGTGCCCCAGCCCCTGGGCCTCAATCTCTCCATCTATAAAGTAGGGCAGTGCCTTCTGCCTCCCCTAACTCTCAGGAAGCATGGCGCAGCCAGGAAGGTTGGGCCCAGCAGAGGGAAAGGAAAGGCCTCTTTGTCCTAAGTGGCAGGGTATGGACCCTCAACTACCCCTATTCCCTTTGGACAGCAGGAGTGGCCTTGGCCTGACCCACCTGTGCCAGAGAAGGTCAGTGTTGACCACCTGGCAGGCCCTTTGCCAGGCATAGCAGGATAGCCTCTAGGTGGCCCTCAGGCGACCCAGGTGTGAGTGTGCCATGTGTGTTGGGGCAAGGCAGGGGTAAGATTGGGTTGGGGTGGTGATGGGGAGCCTGACGAAGACACTTGGTTCTGGTCTTGACCACCACTGGCCTCTCCTCTCCAAGCCTCAGTTTCTTCCTCTATAACGAGTCCCCAAGTCCCGGGCTGTGGAGTACGGCCTGAGCTCCGCCTCCTAGCAGATCAGCGGCGCATTAGATTCCCACAGGAGCAGGAACCCGACTGTGGACTGCGCATGAGAGGAATCTAGGTTGCACGCTTCATATGAGAATCGACTGCCTATGATCTGAGGTGGAACAGTTTCATCCTGAGACCATGCCCCCAACCCAAGTCCTTGGAAAAATTGTCTTCCACAAAACTGGTCCCCTGTGCCAAAAAGGTTGGGGACTGCTGGTCTCTAAAATGGGGCTTCAGTCTAGCACGCAAAACTGCTGCGAGGTAGGAGAGGAGCTATGCGAAGGGCCTGGCCCGGCCTTCTGCTCAACCCTCTTGTTCCCAGAAAGTAGGGAGAGGACTCAAGGGTAGGCAAGGACTCCATGTGGGAAGCCCAATGGAGCAGAGAGATGGGAGGGGGCCTGTGAGCTGCTGCGCCAGGGAGCGTGGGCAGTGGGGGTTGTGAGCAGAGGGGCTGGCCCCCATAGGGAGGGAAATGGAGACAAAAGAGCTCTCTGAGCCTAGAGCCAGGGGCTGCCCATGCCGAGGCTGATATCGCAGTGGGAGGGTAACATGGACACTCCCAACACCCTGGGCCTGCCCATGCAGGTCCCATCCATCTCCTGGGGAAGGCCCTGCCTGCCGGCCTCTGCACCCATGCCAGCCCACTCACCTGCCTGTTTGCTCATGGGGAAGAAACACCAGCATAGGGAGAAACTCTGGGTCACCAGGACCCAGCTGGCTCAGTAAGGTCCTACCTCCAGGTCTTGGCCACACCAGCCCCTACTGGCTCTTGCTCACCCATCCTTCGCTGTCACCCCCATCAATTCCTACCCTTTGCTCAGACACAGCAGGTAACAATTCCTAATGGGACCCTCAGGGAGCTTTTCCTGCTGTGAGGTTTTAACCCATCCTTACTGCCTCCTCCCTCTTCCTGTAGCATTTTCTAGAGTGGGTTCTGTAGAATTCCAGGCCCGCCAGATATGCCGCAATAAAAAGGGCCATGTAGACAGATGTCTGGAAGCCCTGTCAACTCTATGGCCCAGCTGCGCTGCATGGGAGTGTATTAAAGGCTCTGACAAGTCCTTCAAGGACATAGCTGTCTTTACTTTGTCCAGTTTTTTGGCATAACCTTCACTAATGGCCCATGGAACAGGGCCTTCACCGTGTCCTCCAGGGAGGGTGTGGCCCTCTGTTGCTTGGTGGCTGTTTTACATACCACATTCTCTCCTGGACTTCCCTTCTTGTTTTCCAGATGGGAAGCTGAGGACCACTGAGTTCGTCACTCAAGAACTCCATACTGTTGGGGCCTGCTCGAGTGGCTCTGGGGTCTACTTTTCTTTTTCTTTTTTTTTGGAGACAGAGTTTCGCTCTGTCACCCAGGCTGGAGTGCAGTGGTGCGATCTCAGCTCACTGCAACCTCCTCCTCCCAGGTTCAAGTGATTCTCCTGCCTCAGCCTCCCAAGTAGCTGGGACTACAGGCATGCACTGCCATCCCCGGCTAATTTTTGTATTTTTAGTAGACATGGGGTTTTATCGTTGCCCAGGCTGCTCTTGAACTCCTGAGCTCAGGCAGTCCGCCCACCTCGACCTCCCAAAGTGCTGAGAGTACAGGCGTGAGCCACCACGCCCAGCCTGGGGTCTGCTTTTCACATGCAGGTCCAGCGGCCCTGGTGGGATCAGAAGCCACCCTGCCCCGGCTGCTGGGGACTAGGATGCCTCACCAGGCACTGGGATGCTGCTGGAGAGGAGAGGAGTGAGGTGAGCAGGCCGCCTGGCCACGCTTCCTCCACCGGCACCGGCTGGCTCCTTGTGCTCTCCAGCCTGTGACTGCATGGGGCCAGACAGAGGCCAGATGTGGGGAAGCCGCTGTGGCTCAGCATGGGGGCTGCGGACAGGGCCCCCTCCCCAAACCCGGGCCAGAGTTGGGTTACGAGCCCTGAGGGTCTCCTAATGAGTTCCACATGCTGGTGGATGCCTCGGAGAGGAAATGGGAAGGGGCTGGGGAGGGGAGAGGGGGCCTGAGAGGGGATTGGAAACATGTGTTTGTGGAGGAGGAAGGGAGAGCGTGGAGGGGAGTGGGAGGTGGGAGGAGGGGAAGACTTCATCCCCAGGAGTTCTGGTGCTCATCCCCATCGAGGTTGGCTGCCAGGCACACAGGCCCCTGCAGGAGGCCCCAGGCCAGTGGTCTGCTGCGGGAGTGGTGGGAGAGGCCCCTTAAGAGGCCCAGTCCTCTCCTTCAGATAGAAAAAGCCCAAATCCCTGGCTCTGCTGGCTGAGCCACTTGCGGGGCCAGGATAGAACCAGGTGGGTGGAAGGTCTGTAGGGGCATGAGAAAGTGCCACCCATCTCGTCGGCCAGCCAACAGTGAGATGCACACTCGAATCCAGCCAGCCACCTGCACCCTACCCGAGAGGCCCTAGTACCATGAGGCCACTGACCCCTCCATCCCTCTGCCCCTCTCAGCCAGCAACTGGCAGGGAGGCTGCCCCACTCTCGCACTCTGTCCTGTGGGGCTGGGCAAGGCACCTGGTTTGGCCTGGTGGTTTGAAGCCTCAATAGGCAAAGGCTGTGCAGGAGTCATGTGGGCATGTGGGGTGGGGGTGTCCAGTGAGCGAGACCCATGGCAGTTACTAAGCCTTATGGGGCACAACAGCTCCTACTCCCACGAGCACTGGTTGAGCCCCAGGTTGGGCCAGCCGAGAAGCTGAGGGTGAGCCTGGAGTGGGCCTTGTAGCCCGCTGGTAGTCAGCCCCCATTCCCACCTATCTCCCTCCGCCGCCAATTGCAGCCCGGCAGGGACAATGCCAGGCTGCAGTTGTCTCAGCAAGTCTTCCCCACAGTCTTAGGAAGTGCCTTTTGCTCTCACCCCATGTTATGGATGAGGAGGCCAAAGCACAGAGAGGTGAAGTCAGAGTATTCCCAGCAGCAGAAACAGTGGGTACAAAGGCCCTGGGGCTGGAAAGTGCCTGACGTGTCCAAGGAAGAGTGAGGAGGCAGGTGTGGCTGGAGGAGAATGAGGGCAGGAGGGCAAGAAATAGGGGGTAGGGGTGGGCAAAACCGACGAGGCCTCAGCTGTGGGGATCACTCCTGTGGCCTGTGCTTGGAGGAGGCTGGGAACTGCCCGGGAGGTTGAGCAGGGATGGCACGAGCTCTCTTGTAAGTGTCTTACTTTTTACTCTTGCATCTCAGCAGACTCTGTCTACTGTGTTGAGAACAGATGAGGTGGGCTGGGGGCAGAAGCGGGAGACAGGTGGGAAGTGAGCAGGCGACATCTCAGCAGGTCATGGCTCCTTAAGGGTCTCACTCCAAATAGCCTGAGAGGTGGGGAGGCCTGAAGGTGGGGCGGCTAGAGGAATGCTCACCGGACCTGCCCCAGCCTGAGGCTTCTATCCCCCACCAGAGGGGACCATGGAACTGAGACTCCCCTAAACCAGAAGCATTTATCCCCAACGGGAGATTTTGGGATACCTCTTAAAGGGCCACGGTCATTTTTGTGGGGTCTCACAGTGGCCCTGCTCCTGGGCATACCATAATTACTTGGGGAGCTGGACACCACCCCAAGAACCAGGGGCAGCCCTGGAGCACACGTCAGCTTCACAGTTCCAGCCAAGAAGGCTCAGGGCAGCAGCCTAGATACGGACCATCACAGCCTCTGCATCAGAAAGCACCTTCTGTTTCCAGTTAGCAGGCGCGTGAGTGAGGCTGCCCAGAGGGCCAGGGAGGACTCATTACATTGCTTCTCTTGCTCCAAGTTTCACAGGCTTCTGAGGAACAAATCCAGAGCAAGTTGTCTTAGGAGGGAGGTTCTGGGACCTAAGCTGAGATGGAGAGGGGATGTGACGGCCCTGGAGAGCATGACCAGCACTCCTATTCCAACTGTGGGCACGAGGACATGCTTTGGGGTGGCTGTGGCTGGGGTCAGAGTTTGAGGGGCTCAGTGCAGAGGTGGAGTAGGCACCATGGGAACTTCTAAGGGAGCTGGATGGTTCTAGAGAGATCTCCAGGTCAAGGCAAGGACCCCAGCTGAGCCTAGCCAGGGAGGGCAGAGGTCTGGAAGAAGATGCCAGGTGGGTAAGGCATCTGCAGGGCACATGTGCCCTCGGCCAGGCTGGAGACCAGGAGGACAACACAGGCTGGATAAATGTGGGCCCAGCTCCTCAGGGCCACCCACAGCTCTAAAGTCAGTACTGACTCCCAAGTTGAGTCCAGATGCCAAGCTGGGAAGCATGGAGACGGACAAGGGCAGGCGTCAGTACATGCGGCTGAGTGACACTGCTCAGCATGGACCTTGGCTTCTGCAGGCCAGGCCTCTGCCCACTGGGTACCCACAAAAGATGCCAAAGTCCCACTTTCGGGAACACACGCTGGTGCCTAAGAGAAGCTTAGGGCTGAGAAAAGGAAGCTGTAGGAAGACATCACTTCCTCTCCTGCCAAGGTTCCTCCTAGCAGCATTCTGATTTGTCATGGGTGGCAGGAGAGAGCCAGCAGGGGCAGGAGTTTCTGCTGCAAGCAACACTCCAGGCAGACGAGGCTCTAGGTGGCCTCACCTAAAGTGAAAACACTGCTGGCCTTGCTCTATAAATAGGTTCTTGGGAGAGTGTTTCCACAGGAGTAGCTCCTGGCAGAAGGAGGGGCTGGCACAGGACACGCTTCCTAATGACTCCCGCAGGCTCTCTGGGCTGGCTCCAGCCTTGTCTTGAGCATGGCCGTGGGGGCCATGGAGGCAGGTTGGATCTTCTAGGGAGGTACTCCCCACAGTGTCCAAGTAAGGGAGCCCAGGGTGCCAGGGCGGCCTGGCTGGGGCAGGCTGAGCCTATCAGGCAACAGGAAGAGGCCCTGTTCCAGGGCAGCAATGCTTACCGGAAGTGGAGCCATGGCCCAGGGCACCAGGACCACCTGGCCTGCCACCGCTGCCTTAGCGCGTGTGGTTTCATCAGCAGCCTGGGTGGGCGGAGCAGGGGTGGTAAGGAGAGAACTCCTGAGGGTTCTCTAGGGGGATTCTGCTCCCCCTTAAACAGCCACATAACAATTAAATTTGGAGCCATCAGGGGCCCATCTCCAGCAAATCATTTCGGAAATGAGGTTAATGACAGGGCACTGGGGCAACAGGACAGTGTGACTCACCATGCCCTCACTTGCTCAGCGAGGTGGGCTTCCGGGATTTGGGGCAGTCACAAACACCCACCCCCAAGCCTGTGCGCTCCCCAGAAGTGGTCTTAGTAACAGCAGAAGAGGTAGCCTTAGAGTGCATGCCACCTCAGGTGGAGAGGGGCCCAATCCCTTCTTACCACCGGGACACTCATGGCAGGGGCCATGGGATCAAGAGATGAGAACTCCAGCCACCTAACATTACAGACAGAGGGACCCTGGGACCACGAGCCCCCCCATCCCCACTGGCACATGGGGCCAAGTTCCAGGGAAGGGGCCTGAGGCCTGACCCGCTAGGCTGGTGGCAGGATAACATCAATGGTCACACACTGTCCACACTCGCTTGCACCAGCCACTGTAGTGAGTGCCCAATGAGACAAGTACTATTGTAGAGAGGCCCAAAAACGGTCACAGAACTAGTTGGCGAGAGCCAGGGTTTGGACCTGGGCCATGGGTCGGGGGCCTCCTGACCTCACGACTCTGCCCTTGCCCCACAGAGCCCTGTCTCCACCACCACCACTGAGAAATGATGATACTGTGGCAATCAAATCGCAGGACAGAGGGCCAAGGACTGTGCTGGGTGGCAAGATGGCCGAGTTCCCATAGCAGGCTGGTGTGTGCTACCTGAGTCTCCGAAGTGGGTGGTGACCCCTTGATACAGATTGTTAGGTGCTCCCAGGGCGTGGTGACTCGGGTGAGAGGTGGGAAGGCTTGTCACAGGCCGGGGCTGGACTCAGTGGCTTCCACCTGGGAGTTGCCAGCCTTGGTCATCCCAGCCACCCCTCAGCTTCTCCAGCAGGAAGTACACGTTCATCCCTGGAACCCATAGAAACTGGGCAATGGTAGGCAGCAGACTGCAGTTTAAATCAGACATCTATTCTTTTATTTCACATAGGGAAAATTAGGGCATGAAGGGGTTGGGGAGGCGATCGATGGGGAATTGCTGCTGATATGCACTTAACTGACAAAAAGAAATGCTAACCTAACTTCATCTTCCTAACAAAAAAGAGATTCCTGCAATTTGGTTTTCTGAGAGCTCAGTTACCAAATCCAAAATTAGGAGAGATGACGGCTGAGCCGAGGCATTTGCATTTCCAGAAGGGCTGCTTTTGTACTTGGCAGCAAGAGTGGGGGATCAGTAGCAGCCCCAGCTACAGGGGAGCCATCGGGTAGGGCTGGCAGTGTCGCTTGGGGAGATTCCACAAGAAAGGCTCCATCATGTGGCCCCCACACCTCGCCAAGCCACCTCAAGCCCACCCAGGACCCACACTCCTCGCCGTCTGTGAGGGCCCTACACTCCCAGGCAGTGTGGTGTGCAGCTCAGGGGTTCTGCAGCATCTCCATGGGGAGGGGGTGGGGATACAGAACTGAGGCTAGAGGGACAGTGTCTACAGCAGTCACAGCTACCTAGGACCCCTGTTTCCCTTCCCCTAGATTCTCAGAGCAGTGAGCTCCGGAGTCAAGCCCCCAATGAGCAAAAAGAACTCAGGAAGAACTTAGCCCCCAAGTGAGAGCTTTAGTGCCTATCCCAACCCCAGCTCTGCCCTCAGCATGGTGATACAAACTGACCCCCTGGCTTTGTGGAGGCAGTTGCTCTGTGCTTTTTTTTTTTTGAGGCAGATTCTCACTCTGTCACCCAGGCTGGTGTGCAGTGGTATGATCTCAGCTCACTGCAATATCTGCCTCCCAGGTTCAGGCGATGCTTCTGTCTCAGCCTCCCAAGTAGCTGGGACTACAGGTGCGCACCACCACACCCAGCTAATTTTTTTTTGTACTTTTAGTAGAGACAGGGTTTCACCATACTGGCCAGGCTGGTCTCAAACTCCTGACCTCGTGATCGCCTGTCTTGGTCTCCCAAAGTGCTGGGGTTACAGGCGTGAGCCACCACGCCCAGCTTTTTAAAATTCTTTTGAGATGGAGACTCACTCTGTCCCCCAGGCTGGAGTCCAGTGGCATGATCTTGGCTCACTGCAATCTCCGATTCCCAGGTTCAAGTGATTCTCCTGCCTCAGCCTCCCAAATAGCTGGGGTTACAGGCATGAGCCACTAAGCCTGGCTAATTTTTGTATTTTTAGTAGACTTGGGGTTTCACCACATTGGCCGGGCTGGTGGTGAACTCCTGGCCTCAAGTGATCTGGCCACCTTGGCCTCCTGAAGTACTGAGATTACAGGCCAAAGGCTGGGATACAGCCACCGCGCCCGGCCTGTGCTGTTTTAAAGAGCAGCATTCCAAGAAGAACATCCTGACCCCAAATTCCAGGTCTGGCTGGTGGCTCCATCAAGGGAGGGGTGGGGACCTGGACCACTGTAGCAGAGCCCTCCGGCAGTCCGTGGAGCTTGAGCATGGGCCTATCCAAGCTGGCCCTGGCTCTGGCCTGTCTCCATCTGGACGGCCCATGTTAGGCTGTCCCAGGGCATGCGAAAATCATACAAGAAGTTTGTGGGGGCGAGTCCTCCCTCCTGATCGCTTACATCTAATAACCAGTGGAGCTTCCACTGGCATCAGCAGTTGGGAATAAATACCACACCACTACCCCTAAGACCACCTCCCTCAACTCCACACGTCCTCCAGCAGAAAAAGGTAGATTTCAGAGATTCCAAACTTCATCCTGGTGTAAACTGAAGACAGGGGTGATGGCAATGTTGGTCTGGCCTGAGAGCAAGAGCTGCCACACAATGCTCTGGAGACCCTGCGCATGACCTGCTGCCCCCAGTGAGGGACCATTATCTGTCTTTGGAGATAACCTTTCCCTGGGCTGGCTGCTCAAATCATCAGTCTCCACATGTGCAGCCCAGGTCTGGAAGCCACAACAGGCAGCCTAGTACTGGTCCAGTGGTAGAAGGGCTGGCACAGGAGGGAACCAACACTACTGGCCCCACAAGTTGCCCCTCCTCTGAGCAGACTGACCTCCAGTTGCCCAGACTCTCCTTCAAAGCCTCCTGAGGTAGCTGAGAGACTTGCTTGCCAGGCTCTTCCACACACCGGCAGGGCCGCATGGGAGAAAAGCAGCGGGTCCCAGCAGCCATCAGAGCACCCTGAGCCAGCAGCATCTTCCCATCGACAGCACGGGGGAGTATGGCATTGACAGCAGGCCCGGTCAATCCAGTGGGACTGGTGGGGATGGGGAGTGATGGGCTTCTCTTGAGCACCTCTCTGCACTGGGCACAGTGCATCACATACCTTGTAACCAGAGGAGTGGGCATCACCACCACTTCACACAGTAAGAACCTGAGATTTGGAGAAGTTAGGTCACAATGCTGAGGTCACACAGCTGGCAACAGGCAGCTCCCAGTGTAGGCCAGACAGGCAGCGTCCCCGTTCTTGTTGTTCATCAAGTCTCATCACAGCTGCCCCCTGGTCAGTCCAAGCTCTTAGGCATGCAGGCTCTGCTTTCTCAGAGGAAAGTGGTCCTGACAGCTCCTGGGAAGATCGAATACCATCCTCCATTCCCCAGGGCAGGGCAGGTGTGTTTGAGGAAAGACCTCCCTGGCTGGCTGAGCCCCAAGAAGCCGAAGACAGAAGGCATGGACGACACACAGACACAGGGAAAACACTAGCCCTGGCTTCCTCAGCACAGGTGCAGAGGTCGGAGCCTATGGAAGCCCTCAGGAGACAATGGAAACATGAGTACCTGAGTCCCAACAGAAGCAGCCAGTGGGGGCCAGCCAGAGGTGGGTGGCATGCAGGGGCTCTGGCTGCCCTAACACCCCAAATAGCTGCAAACAGGGGTATCCTGGCCTCAGAGGTGATCCTGGCGGAGGCCCTCCCAACTCACCATTCTCATTCTCTGTTTGGGCCCTGGGGATGGGAAGATTGATTAAGTCTCACCCAGCATAAGCCACTCCTGAAACAAGTGCAATGAAGTCAGGTTTAATTTTCAGATTCCTTTGCCCTCACACAAGGAGGAGGCCACCTGGCTCCAGTGAACACGTGTGAAACAGAAACCAGGGCCACTGCAAAGCCACCACCCACTTGAGAGGGCTTGTTACTGGACCACCTGACTCAGATGGGCCTACTTTGGGCCTTTAGTCAGATTTAGAGAAAACCCCTGCCTTATCCAACCAATGTGCAATCAATTTCTATGCCATGCCAGGTGTGCAAAAAGCCAGTCACATGTCCAAATGATGAGTCAAAATCAAGGCATTGTGGGTCCGCCTCCTCCAGAGGGGAGCCACAGTCTCAGGACCCTGAGGAAGCAGGCATTTTCAAGTGGCTCCTTTACATTAGGCAAAATGTGGCCCTCTCAGTCGGGTCTGAAGCATCATTTGTGTGTGAGCCCGACCCATGGGGGACCTCTGGCTGCCAGGACCACGACGTGGAGAGCCTCCTGGTGCAGATGGCAAGGTGGAGGGCAGAACTGCAAAATCCAGGCCTCCAGTATGGATGTGATTCCCACAGAGTTCAGTCCCCTTTATTTACCCAAGTCCCACAGTACAAATCCCTGGCCTGCCACCCCCCAAATCAACCGAGCTCCTGATTCTTGCTCCCCTGATCACGGTGTCGTTCTCTGCATGATTAGCTGCTGGTTCTCCAGACACTGCTTCAGCTTGTCTTCTGTCAGTGTCAACCGCTGCTCCAGGATGGAGACTGTCTGCAAAATAAATAGTGGTTGGGTCAGAACACAGAGGGGCCACCAGGCTGCCCCAGGGACCCCTTTGGCCAGTTGCCACTTGGCTGCCTCAGCCACTGCCCAAATGCCAATAGTTGGCTCTTTCCACCTAGGGATTCCGTCAGGCCCCTTGTCTCTGGTGCTACTGGGACAGCCCTTGCCTTTATGTCTGCTCCTCCAGGCTCTGGATGACTAATCTCTGATGTTTGTGGGCAGGGGGTAGGGACACAGTTAGGGAAACTAGATGGCAGGTCCCACAGCCTTTGGTTATTTCCCAAGAGAACTAAGGGGTCAGTAATCCCCTGCCCTAGTGGCCTGGCATTTACACTGGAGTTCTGGACCAAAACCAGCTTCTTGTCTGAGCCAGGCTCTGTCCATAAACAACTAGAGACCATCAACCACCTCCAATCCAGAGGTGAGAAAACTGCAGCCACAAATGACAGCACTCTACTTGGGTCCTTCCCCTCACACCTGGAAGAGCCTCCAAGGCTGGCAGGCGACAAAGGCAGAGAGGTGAGTCCCCTGATTCCAGGAGGGTCTCTGACTGTTCAAGTTCAACCAACGCTACTTTAGGATATGTCATCTGGGAGTTCAGCCCAGGGCAATCACAGGTCAGTGACAACTCCATCTCCCTGAGCCCACTTTCTCCTCCCAGGGCAAAGGACAACGCCAAGCTAATGGCCAAGGTAACTCAGCAGCCCAGCAGTTGTTCAGCTCAACCCTGTTGGCCACTCTGACCATGCTTGCCATCATGCTGCCTTCCTGAGGCGGGGTCCTTGCTCTCCTGGCCTCTCTTACACACCCAGCACAATGGCTCACCTGTGGACCTGGCTGCCTGGACTGCCAAAAGCCCCCAGCCGCTGGAGCTGTGTGTGCTTCATGGACCAGGGCCCGTCTTGCAGACATAGCTCCCAGACAGGCTGGGGAAAGCTGCTCTCCTCCTCTGGCTTTGGACAGAGTATCAGCAGAGGGGCAGCACTGTCTGGGAGCCTGCGTGCTTGCCTCACTCATCACTTGTGTAGGTTAGACCATGCTGGCCAGGACGCCTCTGCCATCATTTCACTTCCCTCTTTAGGGCTGGCTGAGTGCCTACTGTATACCAGGCCCCCACTGGCCACTGGACGAGCCCACTGTGAGGATGGCTGCCTCAACTCCTGCACCATGCAGCCCACAGGCATCAGGAGGGCCAGATTAATGTCACCCATGCGCTTCCCCAAGAGGTTTCGCCCCCTTCCCTGAGGCTCCATGAAGGCCTAGGCCTTGGTCCAGTGGAAAGGAAACTTTTCCTTCATACATTTAATAAAACACTGAAACATTTCAGGAGGGAGTTTCCTCTCTAAGCCTGCTATAAACTCTTGCAGCGTCCTGCACGGATGTCAGCTGCCATGAAGGGTGCTCTGCCTGGTGGCTGGCCCCTTCTAAATGAGCCAATCAGGGCTATGATGGCTCTGATCCCTCCGTCACTGGACAGAGCCTGGAGAAATTGCTACCCATGGAACACGAACTGCACCCTGAGAGGCAGAGCTAAGCTGAAAGAGACCCTCACATTCCCCCTGTGCTGGCCAGCCAGCCGGGGGCAGTGGGGGTGTGTGCAGCTTGTAAAAGTGGTGGCGGAAATGGCCCCCAGCTGGCCTGGGACAGCATTCCTGGAAGTTTCCACTGGCTGCTGTGAAACTTGCAGAGCCAAAAGCATTCTTCATCCAGACTTTTTCCGATGGCCCTACACTAAAGGCCACAGCAGAAGAGCCTGTTTTTCCTCTTCTGCCTTTATTTTTTTTCAAACTTTTCACAGGAACCCAATTTCCAAACGTGGAGATAGTGGGCCCAGAAAATGTGGGTGAGGTGCTGGGCAACATCAATACCGGGGCCTCCACTGAGTTCCATAGGGGGCCCATACTTCAGCTCAGTAGCAATGTGACCACTAGACTGTCTATATTAAATTCTTTCAACAGTGAAGCATCACCTGTTTCACAACCAGCCCCTGCATGAAGGGTACTGGCCCGGTTGAGGCCTTCCTCTCAGAGCTCTGAGGATCACTTCACAGCACAGTAGACAAACAGGCTTTTACGAGCCCCGACACCCCTCAAGGCAGCACCTCCCCCGCTTCTCCCCCTCCAGCCTAGCTTCAGAGGAGCCCTGTCGTCTCTGTGTTTGGTCTCAGCTTCCCCTGTTCCTCTGCCAAGGTGCCGGGTGGTGGCCACCATCAGGGAGAAGTCTACCAGGCCCTTCTCAGCACGTGATCCCAGCCACGCCCACTTTGAGCAGGAGGAGGCCTGGGAGAGCAGGATGCGTTCTGGATTTCTGTACATTAGAATGCTGTCTGGCATTCTCTGCTCCACGTAGTTAAAAAAAAATCCTACTTTCTTAAATATTTTTATATTTTTCTTAAAATTCAAATTTTCTTAATAAAGCATAGGGCCTCATTTTCACAGAAAATGGTGACTCCTCATGGAAAGTGCAACATGGAACTCCTGCTCTCAGATGTTGTTGCTGTGCCTTCCCCCTACAAGGGGAAGGAAGGGGTTCCCCAGTGGTGGAAATGCCTTAATGGGCATCCAAGTGGCAAAGTGGAGACACATTCAGGGCTGGTGGCACACACAGGCAGGAGGGCTGGCAGGCCACCTGCAGGGAGTCTGTCTGGACCACAGGCCCACAGCAGCCAGGACAGGCCACCACAGTACCACTGTGCTTCCCCAGCTGCACTGGGGCTGTGGGAGGAGGGCAGAGCATCTGAGACAGCAGAAGGGGTACATGGGGGGCATCCCTGGCATGGACTGGTTTGGAGCCACATCACGTGACCTTGTTCAGAACATGTGTGACCTTTACCTGTTGGTTCAGAACAAAAAGTAAGGACATCCCCATACCAAGGTTCAGAAAATACATGCCACCTCAGTGTGCACAGGCCGCTGCTGTTCCCTCCTGCTGCCCACTGACCCAACCCCCAGCGAAGCCCAGCCAAGGAGGCTGCTCTCCTGGCCTCATGCTCTATCCACCCCAGGAATTTTCCTCCTACACAGCACCTGTCCTCGCCAGGCTGGAGACATGGCCACACCTACCCTGGAGGGTGAGGAGGAGTGCTCTGCAGCCTCCTTGGGTCCACACTCCACAGCCTGGCAGCCAGGACTTTCAAGGGCAAATGAGCACTGACCTTCCCAACAGCTCCTTGATCACCCTGCCTCTCACCCTGCTCTGTACAGAGGAGCAGGAGCCAGAGGTCTGGTCCCAGAGCTTCAGAAAGTCCCCAAAGAGGTACAGGCCGGGTCGGGTGCCAGGCATCAACAAGGGAAACTGCTTTGCCTGATACAAGTGTCCATGGCTTCTGGCTTTGGGGCAGGGTAAAGAGAACCCGAAGAAGGGGTTGAGGAGTCCAGGGCTCTGACTGCTGGGGGTGGCTGGCCTGGGCAAAGTGGCCAGGAAAGATGGCCCATCTCCCAGAACTTCCTCATGCTGGGGTCCAACTCCCGCACGATGCGGCCCCTTCTGTTTGCCAACCTCATTTGCCAATGAGGAACCAGGCAGCTCATTCCCTCTGCCCGGACCCGGTGCTGCCCTGGAATGATTCATAAGTCTCTGTGTAGTTGGGGTGTGGGGCTTTGACATAAGGGAACCCAGTAGGAGGTCCTGGGACTGGGCTCAGGGGGGTTCTCCCTGATGATTCTTGACACCCTCTGCTCCGCAGGCTTCTCTTGGCAGCTGACTTTCACGGAGCACTCGTGTTGTGCCAAAAACTTCAACAACCTTTCAGGGTAGGAGCTTTCATTATCCCCATTTTGCAGATGAAGAAACTGATGCACAGTGATATTAAGTAACTTGCCGAAAGTCACACAGCTTATCAGTGCCAAGCCTAGGCTGATGAACCCAGGTGGCCTGGCTGCAGTGTGCACGCTAAGGCACAGAGCAGTGTGCATCTTGGCTCTGTCCCTGTCAAGAATGTCAAAGGAGAGGCCTGCTGGTGTCCCACCCCACTTCCAGCCCTGATGCCCAAACCCAGGCAGCCTGAGGAGAGACTCAGGGATCCCTGTCCTTACCCAGTGGCACCTGCTATCCTGGTTTAGGCTGCCTGGGCCTAGCTGCTCTGAATTAAATGAGCAGAAGTTCTTAACTCAGCCACAGTGGCCATAGATAGCCCCCAGGGTCACTCACCCCTTCACACTGTCGGGCCTCACATGTCACCTCCCCCTGAAAAGCAGTCTCTTACCTGGCTAAACATTCGGGTTTGAAATTATGACAAAGGTCATAAGAATAATTCACCTGAGTCATGAAAACTCAATGTTATAGGAACCGAAAGGACACACTGACAGGAACCTCCTACTGGACGTGCAACAAGAAACTGCCCCAGTGGCTTCACTGTCAACGCCTTCTTCCAGCGGGCTTTGTGCCACTGCAGCATTAAGTGAGCAGTCCCAAAACACGCTGTGGAACTCACCTGGGTCACTGCTGGGTGCCCCATCCCTCAAAGACAAGGTTCACTTGTAAACAAGGTGCCTCCCTCCCAAATCGGAGTGACAGGAAGCCAGAGTGAGCACCCTATGGCCTGGGCACTATCACTCCTCACCCAGTACTGTCCACCTCCCAGGTCAAGGTCCTCAGGGCCAGTGTCAGGAAGCCTCATGGGGTATGGCCAGCAGGGCTCCAGAAGTTTTATCTTCGAAGTCACATCTGCCCGAGGTTCACCAGGGAGCTCATTTCTGAACTACCTTTTCCTACTCTGTTACCAGTAATTTCTGGGAAGCCATGACCCTTCTCAAAAAACCTTGACTTTCATATCACTTGTTTGCCATCGAATGTTGTCATGTTCTGTTGTTTCTCTAGACCAAGGGTTGGCAAACTACAGCCGCAAATAAGGTTTTATGGACATGCCCACTGGCTTCCATATGGTCTCTGGCTGCCTTCTGGGTACAACGGCAGGCTGAGTAGTGGTGACAGAGGTTGTTTGGCCCACAAAGCCTAGAATCTTTACTGTTTAAATCTGCTGACCCTTGCCCTTGCTTTTCCCTCACTCAGACCCTCACCAAGCACCTCCCCATGCTGGCCTGCGCCTGGCCACACAGGCTCAGCTGGACCCACAGGGTACACCCCAGTTCAACGAGGCAGATGCTACACAGGCACATAGACAGTGGGATGCACTGGGGAGGAGAGGGCAAGAGGGGCAGGAAGAGTATCAGGACCCAAGGAACAGTGTGCACGAAGGCCCTGAGCTGGCTGCGAAGGTAATGAAAGGGAGGGATGGATCAAAGGAGGCGCATGCGCTGGAGCGAGAAGAGGGGGCCTCAGGGGAGGCAGGAGATGGGGCTGGGCCCTGCAGGCCATGCCTGGCAGCTTCATCTTCACCCTCAGAGAGGTAGAAGGGTGCTGGGAGCTGCTAGGCTGAAGGGATGTGAGACCCCTCTGGCTGCTGCTGGGGACGGTCTGGGAGTGGCTGCATGACTGTGGGAAGGTGAGGTGCAGGCAAGAGAGAACGTGAGAGGATGACAGTGGCTTGGACTGGGGTCAGGGGAAGCCAAGAAGGAAAGTGGACAGAACCAGAGATAGCCACAAAGAACGAAGCACCTGCACCTGGTGATGAGTTAGATAGGGGTCTGAGAGAGGAGGAGATGTGCTGCAAGGCCAAGAACACAAGACAAGGACCGGCCCTGCAGGAGAGGCAGAGACGGGCTCCAGACTGCACAGCCTGAGTGTGAGGACCCCCAAGAGAGCTGAGAGAGTCTGGCAGGCATGGGGTGGTCTGAGAAGCCTGAGTCAGCAGCAGAGTCGCTCTGTATTTTTGAGACTTGCACTACTGAGAATCCTCACTACGGGGGGCAGCCAGTGGGCAGGGAGGGAAGGAGGGGTTGAGGAGAGCAGTGGACCCTCAAGGCCCCTGCAGGCTGGAAAGCAGAGTCCAGTGCAGGTGAGCCAAGGGCCCTGCCAAGTCCCAGGGTGATGTCAGCGATAGGTTGAACCCCCCTGGAAAGCTCCTCAGTGGGGACGAAGGAGGGACTGCCCAACCTAGGTGACCCAACAGGGAGGATGCTGAGATGCTGGGGACCAAAATCAAGAACACGGTGACCGGCCAGCTTGGGCTGGACACTGGGTCTAGAAGCTCAGGCCAGGCAGTAGGGCTTCCAGCCATGATTCATCTGCCTGAGCTCTCCAAGGCAAACCATCCCCCCGGGAGAGGCTGAACAATGGCATCCTATTTGAATCCTAATTTTCCTGCTCAGGGAAGAGAAGACACTGTGATCTGTCCCGTTGGGGCAACATTCAGAGGGCGAGTGTATCTTCTCTCCCTCACAGTTCGAGACGTGTAAGACGTTTTATGTAACACCTTAAAGGGCCTTCTGAGCGTGGTATAAAAAGAACTGATTTTAAAGTGACAGGCTTTTATTTTTAGCCCCCTAAAAATTGTAGTGATGCCCAAAGCAGTTGCACTGAAATACAAGTCCTCAGAGACATGTCTGGCACCTGCGCCCCCAACTCCAAGGAGAAGAGGAACACTGGGGACATTTCAACAGACACCCCCACTCTGCACCTCACTACCTCAGACGCATCCTTCTCTACTGACGGAGTTATTAGGTGTCTGCTGAAAGCCTGCTATGGGACCCACTGGGCTCCAAGATCGGAACAGTTGAGCCAGATGCCACATCATCCTCCACACCCACCGATGACCCAAACTGACCAGTTCAGGTTTCCGGCCTGGGACAGAGCCTGGGTTTATGTAGCTCTGCTAGCCTCCGAGGTGGCGGAGGGGAGCGCCTTAGCTCCTCCGAGGTGTGTGATGGGGACTCGGGCACCTGGAGCATCAAGAGTGGCCAGAGGGGCATCTGCATGACCCCTCAGCTGGTGAGGGGCATAGGCGGTGTGACGCTCCCATGGGCTCTGCAGAAGTGCAGGAAGAGTTCTTCTCTGGACAGGAACAGAGGAGGCAATAGTCTAGTGCTCCCTGAGAGGGTCCGCCCCACGCTTGGACATGGTGAAACAGAGCAAACAAGGACAGATGCAACTCTGGCTGTGCCCGACCCCCTGTGGAGTGACGTACAGTTCCTCACGCCACCTTCTCCCCCCAGGTCTAGTTACACCCCAGCACTCTCCCTGGCCTGTGCGGGCTTTTCCTTTGTTCTTCCTTTCTCCTGCTGTGACCTCCCCCTCTTTCAGCCCCAGCCTCTTTTTCTCCCTGGCCTGGTTTCCTCTTGAGGTGGGCTTGTCCTGCATTTTCTTCTTAGTGCTTTTCTCCCAGTTCTTTCTGTTTCCTTTCAAGGCCTCTTCATTCCCTTTTCACTGTTTGGTGAGAGGACAAGGGGAACGGGAGCAGAATGTGTGTCTGCCCCCCTGGGACTGAGCTCCAGGTGGAGTCAGGCCCCTGACACGGTTCACCTGCTAGGGGGATGATGCCAGGGCTGCCTGGCCTGGGAAAGAGAGCACCAGCTCTGACAGGAAGGCCTCTGGGAGAAAACAACAGATGGGCTGGTGCAAGTGCTTTCCAAGTACTAGGTGCAGCAGGTGCTAAGGCCCTGAGACACACTCTTGGAACTGTCAGGAGGCCAGTGTGCTTGGCCTAAAGAGGTTGAGCAGGGAAGAGATATGGGCCCAAGGGCCCTCAGCTCAAAACGAAAGGGAACAGAGAAGCCTCCACTCCCTCGCACTGCCTCACCAGGCTCACGGGTCTGAGCAGCCACAGCCAGAGAGGATGCTGATCCCATGTGCCTGCGGCCAGTTTGTAGAGCACTGGTTCCAGAATAAACTCTGGGAGAGGAGGCTCGACCCAAGAACTGACCACAGCCACGTGGTCCCACAGGCCATGAAACAGAAGGGAATGGACTGGTACTTCAGAGCACAAACCAAGGGCACACCCTTAGGGACAGGTCCCTTCCAGCAGCTGCTCCTCCTCCCAGGGCCATGGTCGTCACCACCTTTGCTGAAGGCCTCCCTCATGCACTCATGTGCAAACATGGTGGGGAAGTGCCTCCAAAACTGAGGAGCTGTGGGACGCTCACGACCCTCCTCAAGGGTAGCCAACAACATCATTCACTCCCACACATCTGTCAACACCCATCACAGACAGCAAACAAGGGACCCTAGCTCTTGGGGGCTTCCGAGCACTGGTGCAGCCACAGTCCCGTCTAGGCTGGGGAAAAGCTACTCCACCACTATTGACAGCAAAGAACATCTTGGGGGCAGGAAAGAACAAGGGTGGCCAGATCCTTAAAAATACTTCCCCAAGTGCAGGCCTCACTTGAGGTTTCCCCACTCTATCCCCCTGCCCCCCAGCTCTGGGGTAGCCCGTCTTCCCAGGGCCTTCTGCTCACCCTGGCCAGGGCCCTTCCCCATGTCCACATCCTACTCTTAGCAGAGCCCTGGGTGCTGGTACCTGGGGCCTTCCTGGATGCGTGGTACTGGTTCCTATGGGAGCCACCTCTGAGCTAGAAGACAGGTGGTGTGGAGGTGGACAGGGTGGTTGGGCCAGACTGATGGATGGAGGCAGAGCCAACATCCAGCAATGTGTCCCACCAACCTCTCTGCCTGGGCTGGGGAGCTGCAACTGTCCGGGGCTGGCAGGCTTGCAGGGGGGCCAGGAGATGGGGCATCAGCGGCTAATGGGACAAGATGGGAAGCCGCACTGATGGAGAGAAGGTAGAGGCAGTAGCTGGGTGAAGCCTGGGAGAGGCTGTAGGAGGGTGAGCACACAGGGCCACACTGTCCCAGGCCCCCCTGATAGCCACACTGGGCTGATCAGGGTACCATGGTAAGAGAAGTGTCCTTGCCAGACTCAGGCAGGCCCCCCTCCCCCATCCCAGCTGGGCTCCTTCTGCACTAGGGCCTCCCAGGCAGGGCTCAGGTGCCCCTCCTGCCTGCTCCTCAGTCCCCATCCTTGGACCTAGGCTTCCTGGTGACTCCCCTTGCCCTACTCCTGGGACACCCTTTACCCTCTGCCTCCTCATTGCTTCTCTGTGCCCCTCTCCTACCCAAGAGCTTAGGGATAAAGGCCAGACCGAGGCATGGAATTTCTGTGGCCCTCCAGGCCCTGTGCTGACCATCGATACTGCCTTCTCTGCCCAACCCCGCCTATTCAGGGCCTGCCCACTCTCCTACCCCAGGAGCCTCCTTGCCCTGGCCCCAGTGCTCGGATACCTGCCTTCCTCCCCTCATGGGTGTAGACCCTTGGAAAATGCCACTGAGGGACTCCCAGTGGGGAACCTTTGTCCCACGTGGTAAGCACGCAGACTCCTTAGCTATATGGCCTGGGCTCAAAGGTAAACTTAACCACTAACTGGCCGAGCAGCCTTGGGCAAGTTACCTGACTCAGGGCTTTGGTTTCCTGGTCTGTAAAACACCTCTCTCATAGTCATGGCAATAGTCACATTAATAACTAATACACATGTAGCACCTGCTCTGTCTGGCTGGGCACAGGCATGCACTATGAGGAACATGACTCCCCTAGCCATTGCGCTGGCTGAGGTCTGGGATGTTTGGGGAGCCATGGGCAGCCATGGGCACAGATGTGGTCAGATTTGAGCCACTGATGTACCTCAGTGGTGGTCCGGCTGATTCTTAAAGCTCTCCTGTGATGGAAAGCTCCTTTTAATCATTTCCCAGGTTGTGGTTGATCTGGGGTCCCCCAGGAGGCCTCCCTGGTGGGGCTGGAGTTCTCCAGTCTCCTCCACACCAACACAGGAGCCAGATAACTGGGCCAGAGGTAGGGTGGCCCCAGCTGCTCTGAGTCTCAGGGAGAGGGTGCAGTCACCCAGTCACACCACTGAGGACACTTGCGGCAGGCCGGGCAAATGTCCTGGGCTGGCCATTGACTCAACACCCCTGGTCTCCACTGTGCTGCACTAAATGTCTAACTTTCCTTTGGCTTCATTGCAAAGATGGAAAATATGGAATTAATCTCCACTATAGCATGGTTTTGACTTCACTCAGATTCTGAAGATCTAAAACAGATGCAATAAAAAAGGAATCTCTTTGCTGTGGGGTCTCGTGAGCTATCAAAACAAAGCAGGGCTGCCGGGCCCCAGTGCCTACCCTCGCTCTGCGCTGTCTCCTCCCAACTCCAGCTTTGTCACTTGGTGTACCCCTGCGTGTGTGCACACTCAGGGCCCTGCCTTGCTGGTGGTGCCCTGGCCAGCCTGCTACCACGTCAGCAGTGACTGGGGGGCCAGAGTGGCCAGCCTAGCCCTCTGTGCACAAGGCCTGCTGGTCTAAGCCCAGCCCTTTGCACCACCCAAGGCTCTGCCTCCTGGCCCCAGCCACCACCCAGCACCTAATGGTCTGCAGCTCAGAGGCCTTCATGTCAGAGGGTACAAACAATGCCCCCGGAGCAGCCTGTGGACATCAGTCAGTCTGAGTGCCAGTGCCACGAGGACAGAAGTTGTTGTCTATTCTTGCCCATGACTGTCTTCCTGCTCCTAGACAGCACCTGGCACACAGTAGGTGCACACTGAGTACTGGATGGACAAATGCCCAGCCCTGAGTGCTGTGGGAATGCAGGGAACACCCGTCTGGTACCTGCCAGCCCAGGTCCTCCAGGCCAAAGGGCAGCCCTAATCTGAGGATGGGCCCGCCCAACTTGTGAGGAACACTCACCCCAGCGTGGGTCTTGGACCTGGTGGACTTGAAGGGATAGTGGGAGAGGGAGAGGGGGGCGAGCAGGTAGGAGGGGCCAGCCCCCAACAGCTAGTCTTGGGAGGGAGGAAGCCTCATTGCTTTGGCAGAAAGTCGGGGCGGGAGTCAAGGAAGCAGCCCAGTTCCTCCCCTTCCCAGCTCGGTCCTGGTCTGATGATGACTAGAAGTTCCAAAGCCTGGACCTCAGAGGGGAAGGAATGGAGCTCCCCTCTCGTGCTGATGTCTGGTGTGCTAACAGGCCCAGGATCACACACAGCCAATTCACAAAAACCAATTTCTAAAAAATTCCTCCCAATCTCTCTGCGTTCAGCAACTCCCCCTAACCCCACAGTCTGCTGCAAACAGCAGAGAATGAGCCTTCGGTCCCTTGAGCCTACAATCTGTGGTTCTGTTTCACATTATCTCAGGGATATAGGATTTCTCTGACGGTTTTATGTCCCCCAGCCCCCACCTCTAGTGAAGATTAGCTCTCTTCGGGAAGTATATGAAACACTATTTTCTCCTAGTGGATTAGCCACCAGATTAAAGAATCTTAGCTATTTACCTTCCTCATGGTTTTACAGCAACTTCTTTTAAGTGAACACAGCTCTCTTTTCCATATCACTGTTTCCCCCAAAAGGAGAAGCTATAAAAAGTGGGTCCATTCAGACCATTCATAAAACTGGGTGCTCCTGGGACCCACGGGGTGCTGCTCACACCTGAAGGGAAGACCTGAGCCACAGCCCCACTGACACTAGGGCGGGTTCAAGCACATCTCTGCCAGCCATGTACAGGCCACCAGGGAAGCCAAGTGTCTCACAGAGATAGGCCCCAAGGTGTAGGACAGCAGTCATGCTTGGCCATAGACTCTGCTGGACTCTGACTTCAGGGTGAGTCCAAACAGGGCTGAGCATGGGGTGTGGACCTTGGCCTTGGCCGCCTTCTGCATCCCATTTCTTCAGAGACTGACTTTTCTAACAATCCATATAGTTAGTCAACTACTTTCCCAAAACTCAGTAAAACATGATCATTCTAAGCCAGAGAGACAGCTTGATAGCTTGCTGGAGGCCTGGAAGTCTCAGTATAGCATGGCAAGTTGGGCTGCAGCTACTACCCAGCAAGACCACCTCTGGGAGGAAGAAGGGCATAAGCCACCAGGGATGGAGTCTCAAGCCTCCCTCGTCCTGCCAAGCATCCACCAATCCACGTGGGAAAACCTGACCAATCATCTTGGCGGGTTTTCTGGAGCCACTGGCTGGGCCCAGATCAGAAGGGCAGGGGGCACATAATTGCTTCCCAAATGCCGTGCTTAAGTTCATGGCTTCCTCTGCTTCTTCAGCCATGGCCACTGTGGGCATGATGAGGGTCTGTACCCATAGTACAGGCCTGGATCAGAGTCCTTTACAGAGTGCCAGGGAGGAAGCAGCAAGCCCAACTGCAACCCTTCCTGGCCCTGCTGTGGTGGTGCTTCATTCAGGAAAGCACCAAGTGGCCACGGGGTCAGCTGTGATGAACAAGGCTGTGGCTTGCTTAATCTCAGAGCCATGCAGGCCAGTTTGGGGCTCCTGTCATAACACTCACAGGCCCCTTTCTTGCGGCCTGTGTTTGGCCTTTCCTTGGAGGGCCCTCAAGTCCTAGAGGAGCAAGGGCAAATCACCTGGAGTCCCCTCCCTTCCTCCTCTCAGAGCAAGCCTAGATTCAGCCCGAATGAGATGTTTCTGCATGGGCCTCTCTCCCTGCTCCCAGCCTCTGCTCTCCCCTAGCCATTCCTGCCCGCCATCTCCCAGCTCTCCCCCATCTCCAGGCCTGCTCAGAGCTTCACAGAAGAAATCTCATACAACTAATCATGAACATTCCCAGGCCCCAGAGGTAATCACAGCCACTGCCGAGCCCATCTGGCAGGCAGGGGCCTTCAATCTCCATCCTCTTTGAGAAGGGGGTGCTTTCTGCTGCAACTGCAGACGGGATAGAAGATGGAAAACGAGAGTTTTCTGCCAGACTCCCAAGGGAGTTGCCATCCAGTCACCCTACAAACATGAGCTTGCCCGTTTTTGAGTGCTGCTCACAGGCTGCATGCCATGAGGGAGGCAGGGTACTGGCCCTGACTGGCGACTTGGGGAAGATGCAGGCTCCCCATCCTTCCATATTTGCAAAGCCAGAGGTGCCTTTGGGCAAAATGCCAAAAATAGTAACAGGGCTGGGGAAAGGCCAGGGGCCCAGACAGACATTTCCCCCAGTCCCTCTGCTACCAAGTGTGTCCCTGGCACACACCAGTCAGTCTTGAGTCCCTTGTCCCCCAGGAAGTAGCCTCTTACCAGAAGGAGAACAAGCCTCTTGTTTCCAAACCCCTACACAGAAGTTCAGCCTGTCCTGAGTATGACTCTGGCCCAAGGGGCAGCCATGCAGGTCCACAACAAGGAGGGTGGCCACATCCACTCTGGACCAAGTAGGTGAGCTGGCTAGAGGTGCTGATGCAGAGAGAGGGCCCATCTTGCAGAAACAACCCACCACCACCCTTATGGCCCTACCTGCAAGTGGGAGCAGTCTCAGGAGGGCTGCACATGCCTTTCTGGGATCATGGGAAGACGCACCGGATGACTTTCGCTCTACACTCTCCCAGCAAATTCTGTCTGGCGCATGTGGGAGGACTGATCCCCAGGGAAAAGGGTGAAACTATAAAACTGGGGGTCTGTTTCCATAAGCAACAGCAAGCCCTCCCAGGAAAGAGGGATAGAGACAACCCCAGAGAGTGGTGAGGCAGCTTGGCCCACATCAGGGCCAAGTACTGCCACCTTCCCCGCCAGTGTGGCACCAGATGCCTCAACTGAGCAGCCCGTCAAACAGGAACTTCCAGGACCACCATGGGGTGGGGGACAACAGGTTTAAGGTATCTTGAAGCAAATAAGGCCATTGTCTATTCCCAAAGCAAACAGGCAAAATTCCTTGGCCTTGCTGAGTTAGGACAGCAAAACGCAATGACTTGAACATTTAAGAAAATCAAACGCCAAAGAGACCCAAACCAGCAGGGCTGGCGGGCCTGCTCCCTGCCTGCTCCCCACTGCATGCATTTCAAGTCCCAGAGCCCAGCAGCCTCCATGAGTCACAGGAACTGGAACGTGACATCACAGCATTGCTGTGGCCAGCCTGAAACACTGGGTGCCATAAAAAAACAGTTGGAGCAGGAATTTCATGGCTCGGTATTTTTAAAAAGCAGCAAGACGTGAAACTGGAGTCAAAAATAACTTTGCTGTGGGCTTCTGAGGCAAAACCACCAAGCCACGTGTCGGGCCTGCACCGGGCCCCCTCACAGCAGCCTCCCCAGCTCCTGGGTCACTGTCCACACCTCCGAGTTCCACCCCCTGCCCTATGGAAGACCCAGGGCCTCTGCAAGTTCCAGACACCACCGGAACCTCTGTTACTCCTGATGACAGCCAAGCACTGTACAGCAGCCCTCTGGTCTCTTGAGGGTCTATGAAGGAAGCCACGGAGCCAGCATGGAGGTGAGCTCCACAGCAGTGCTATTTGTGGAAATAGCCTCTCCCTGCTCACTGGCAAGTTTTCCGACATCTGTGAAAAAGACCCCTAGATCACCTGGCAGCACCCCCAAGAGCACCAGGGTCAGGGCCAGGGCCTCTGCCTGCACACACACTGAGCGCTCATTCCTGAGCAGGTGGGCCTCGCAGCCTTGGGGTCCAGCCTGGAGTCCTCTAGGGGTGCTCAGAAACGAGCAGCCTGGCCTGGGGGCAGGCAGATGAAACAAGGTCCCTGGGGAAGTACTGCACCCCCCCACCCCCCAAGAGGCTGACCTCTGCTGCCCCCCCCATGGGATAGACAGACAGAGGGGCAGTGCTTAAAATCTCCCCTCGGTGGAAAGTCAAAAAGAGGCAGTGCTGGGTCTGAGCAGCTGCAGCTTCTGACTCCTGGTCTGGGTTTTCCTTTGGACCCCTTGGGCCTCTGGGCTCAAGCCAACTTTCTCAGAAGACTTGAGGCAGGCCCAGCAGGTGAGTGACCCCAGGGCAGCCACAGGACAGGCGTGTGCTCTCTCCAGAGGGGACAGGGGAGGGGTGGGTCTCAGGACACGTTCACAGCAGGGGCCTTGAACCTTGAGGGACCAGTGTGCCATCTTTCAGTGGGGCAGAAAGCTCACAGTACATGATGCCCACACTCCTGACCTCAGGCCTAGCAGCTCCTGAGAATTCCCATAGGGAGCTTGAGGAACAAAAGGTCCTCCTAAGAAAATCTTCAATTCCATTGTTAGAAAATACATGTTCCCTAAAAACCATTACAATAACTACATTCAAAAAACGGCTGTCACAGGAAGTACAATACACATCTTTGAAGAGCTTCCATCTTGGCCCCTGTTGCCTAGGTCCAGGTTCAAAGCTCTAATCTAATGGGCCCTATGACCCATGCCTGATTTTTAACAGCGTCTATGTGCACCCCAGTGCCTCTGTCACCTCCTGTGTCCTCCACCTTGCTGGGGTTGGGGAATGACTTATTTCTCCCCTCTCTTATCCTCCTGCCTAGCCA
The DNA here is from genome assembly GCF_009761245.1 of Sapajus apella. NCBI lineage: Eukaryota > Metazoa > Chordata > Mammalia > Primates > Cebidae > Sapajus > Sapajus apella. The sequence goes on from NW_022436963.1 coordinate 3,626,839, forward strand.
GGTACTAGAGTCTCACTGGCAACTCAAAAGCTTTCCTGGGACTTTAGTCCAGCGGTATGGAGACTATGGAATGCCCACTCCTGTCATTCCGGTGCCACCAGCCTGTTCCGGTCCTTTCCCATACTGCTCCCCAGAAAACATCACCCACTGCTGTGCTTCACAGAACAGCTGGCACCAGTTTAGCACACCCAGTTAACCAAGGGCCGCACAGCAGAGCTCAGAGGACCCAATGAGGCATCTCTCCCTATTTTACAAGGGAGGACACTGAGGCTCTGGGATTGACATCACCTGCCCAAGGTCACCCAGGTGATGAGTGGTGGAGGTGTGCCCAGGCTGATGGGCAGGTGGCTCACTGGGTGAACAGAGCAGCCCTGAAACCCAGTGAGGAACAGTTGTTCCCCACAGCTGGTGGGGACATATAAAGCTGAACAATCCCCAGCTGCTCAAAGCATGGTATCAGCTGGGATCAGGGTCCCGAGAAGCTTAGTGAAGAAACCAGTGATGCCCCAAAGAGTAAGCTCACTGTTTGCTGGGGCAAGGAGGGGTTACCCCCACACAGGGGCAGGCCAGGGCAAGGGTGTGTATGCTCTTTGGCTGATGACCTAAGGGGCTCAGCCTGCTGGGTTCTCTGCTCACAGAGCCCCCGGCAAGAACTTCTGGCCTTACCTTTCGGGAAGGTCAAGTTTAGTTTATAGACTTTCTTGATGAAGACATCCCTAACTCCACCAAAACTGGCAAGGGAAGCTGGGGAGGCTCTGACCCACAGTGGTTGGGATCAGGATCACCTGGCCTCCTGGAGAAGCCCCAGGCTGGGTGGACACCGAGGCTGGCCCAGGCACAACAACCCATTGTTAACATGTTATCTGCACCTGGCATGATGCTGCTGCCAGCCGCCAGGTGGGAGGATAAAGTGAGGGCCATGCGGGGAAGTCCCTGCAAAGTGGCAAGCCTCAGCTAAAACCAGGAGGATGGCAACTATGATGAGGATATAAGCTCCACACTCTGAGGACTTTCCTTCTAAAACAACTATGTGGGGAGACCTAAAGACTGCACCCACTCAGCTTGCAAGGTCACCCCAAAGTCTATTTTCCCCATATACACTTTTGAAAAATAATGTAAAAATTTTATTTAAAAGGGATTCATCAAAAAGTAAAACACCAACCCCATTTCTGGAATTAAAGGGTTTCTGATGCTGCCCACGGCTGCTGAGCTAGGCAGTGGGGAAGCCAGGCAAAGCTCAAGCCACTCCTCTCTACTGGCTCACTCAGCTTCCTGGCTTCCAGGCCTTTCCTTTACAGAGGAGCTGCTGAAGGAGTCACCCTAGGAAGGACTGAGATTGAGTCCCTGACCCTCAGACTGATGCCAGACAGGCCACAAACATCCACAGAGGTGACCTCGCCACATGGGGCCATACCAGCCTGTTGAGCAGGAAGGCTGGCTTTGAAGACTGTGAGCCTCTGTAAAAGGGTGTCCTACCCAGGGGCTGGAGGCTCTGTGACTCACTCAGAAAACATCCCTGACACCGCCCACTGCATCCCCATGGCTCTCCCCTGGAAGGATGTTCTGCAGGATGGAGGCCTGAAGGACCCGGAAGGCAGCTTCCCTCTAAAGTAGACTTCCCCGTGGGGGAGGGAAGGGGTAATGGCGGGGATGGAGGAGAACAGCACAAATCACATGGATGACTCTGTAGTAGGAATCAGTGTTGGGGTGGCTGGGCACCCCACCCCTCTAGAACACAAAGGCTCTTCAGGACTGGGCAAATGGTGAGGAGTGCTCGCTGATGGGGTGGCACCTGAGACCAATATCCATAGAACAAGTAGGAAGCCCAGCTGAACAAGCCGCTTGGGAAGATGGATGGTGGTGGACGCCTGGCACTAAGCTTCAGGGGAGGGCCGGGTCAGTCTGAACCAACAGAGGGGGTCTGCTGTGGGCCTGCCTCTGCTGGGCCAATGCCAAGGGAAAGGCACGGGGAAATTTTCAGACCCTGGTGGAGATCGCTCTGGCTGTGGCTGGAACACCTCAGCTAAAGAAAGCCCCAACTCCAGGAGATAAAGGAGGGCCTGGAAGACAACCAATAGGCAAGCCCGAGGAGAACTGGGCAGGATTCGCACAAAGGCACTATGCACGGTTCTGAAAATGGGTTGAACTTTAAGGCCTCAGCTGGCGCTTCATCTGTGGAACTCTAGTTTCCCTGGGACACATTGAGTCCATTAAGAACATTCCTCACTTTGTAGCATCCAGAAACACAGACATTGTCAGTTTCGCAAAGCAGGTGACTAGCTGATATTGTTGGCATCTGGTTGGGGGTGGCCTGCTGTTTGGAGTTGCAAACAGGCTGAATGGTGTGAGGTAGGACCAGGGTGTCACAGAGGGATTGAGACATCCAGACACCCCGACATGGGCCAAATGCCACAGGCCACAGGCCAGCCTTCACTTATTCTCTGTGATGCAAGTTTCTTAAAAGTTACTATCATACTCCTAACTGTGAACACATAACAAAACCTTCCATGTGCACCCCTAAAACACAGTGACAGGAAATGTTTTTAGTGTTATACTCCTCTGGATCCAATGAAGCTATTTTTAACCACCTTCTCAGACTTAATTTCCAATTTTATCCTATAAAGTTCTAATTGATTCCACCTCCCCTAATCTCTCACTTGACGAGGCTGTGAAAAACATTAGGCAGTTGCTGACGGGTTTGAAGTGGGGCGGTTTTTTAAGTCTTTGCATGCTGCTCACATCTCTCTCAACACATGCCTTCTTCTCGGCTTAGCAGGCTCTCAGCAAGGTCTGTACACGGTGCCCTGGAGTCCCACAGCCCCCAGTCATGACAGCTGGCCTTTCCCATCAAGAGTGCTTTCTTCAGTGGGCCCAAGGTGTGCTGTCCTAGCTGGGCTCTGATGACACACCCTGCAAGAGCTTTTCTCACTTAGCCCATTATCCCAAGCTGGGGAAAGGATACCATGCCATCTCAGCTCCATTTCCGTTAGTGACATCAAGGGTCCTTCATGTCCTCCATGTGAGCTGGACTGGAAGCCACTCTTCCTGACTCCACACCCCCCATCCCTTTCTCTTCTCCTCGTGGGCCACATGTGTCCCTCATATAGCCTCGCTCTATCCATGTGCTGGCATGGCAGAGGAGGATCTGCAGAGTCCCAGCCTGGCCTCAGGAGCCAAGGACACGAGGCTAAATCCTGCCTTGCCTCCCACCCCACCACCACATATCCACATGCCAGCCACCTGGAGCTTCGCTCATTCGCTCATGCCCATGGCCTTTCCAGAGCCGTAAGCAGGCCACTCCCTCTGCCAAGACCACTCTTCCTCCCTCGAGTGAGATGGCCCTGCCGGCATGCCCCTAGTGCTGGCCACCACCTCTTGTCAGGACATTCTGCCCTTACTGAAAATGCTGCACGAGCTTGTGTTATGGCTGCCAACCTACGCTCCAGAGGGCAGGCCCCATATCCATCTCAGTGACGAGGGTGGTCAGGGCCACAGCTAACATTTATTGAGCCACTACCTAGAGCCAGGGATGGGCCAAACATTTCCCAGATTCATCTCCCTTAATTCTCACCATGAACATGGCAGCCAGAGCCCACAACCACCAGCACATTACAGATAAACATACCAGGGCTTGGAGAACTAAAGGGATTTCCCCAAGGTTTCTCAGAGGATATAGAAAGGGCCAGGCTCAAACTCAGAGCCTAGGCTCTCAGAAACCCTGACTCACTACTCAGTTCCCTGGTATGCCCCTACAGTGCCCATCTAGCAAAGAGTGGGAGGAATAAATAAACACGGTGTTAATTTCAAAGCTCTGCAGCAGCCCACGTCAGCTCTGAGTGAGCACACTCCAGTAGGACCTAGCATTGGGGATTTTGGAATCTAGTGGCCTGGCCAGGGCTTGGATGGCTCCAAGAGCCAGGATCCCCAGGAAGGCGCTGCAATGTCATTAATCTGAACTGGAAAACAGGTCCATTATAATTATGTTTTTTAAAAATCCAGCACCTGTTGGCCAACTTCAAAGGGTCCAAATGCGGGATCAAGTGTAGATGACGGGAGAACCCACAGCGCGGCCTACCTGAGTGAGGACATCCAGCTGGCCCACGATGTGCTCCAGAGTGCTGGTCAGCGTCTGGGGCATGCTCACGGGCTCCTGGGGCTGGCTCTGCACAGACTCCACACTCCTGCCTCTGCCTGAGGGGACAGGGAAGTCCACTTCTGGCTAAAGACAGAGAGAAAAAAGTCCCTCAGTCTATCCAATGCTTGGAGAAATACTGAGAGGAACAGCCCCTCCAAAGGATTAAAGGGGAAACCACCAGCAAACTTGAAAACGTAAGCTCCAAGTGTCAGGGAGAAACGGCAGTGTGATGGCATTCCCACATCTGAGTCCACACGCCCACCTTTCCAGGCAGAGGCCATAAGTGAGGTATGGAATCAGAACGCCCAGTGGTCCAGGCAGGAAGGGGCCTGAGGAGGTGGTCAGGTGGGCCAGTGAGTGGCCTCAGCCTGTTCTTGGAGGCCTGCAGGGAAGCTGGCTACCCACCATCTCTACAAGCAGCTGGCACCCACCACCAGGCATCCAGGAGAGTCCAGAGATGCTGAAGCCTGGCCTGGGCCTGAAGTCCCTCCTCTTCCTGGTCAGCTCAACTCTAATTCCCCACCCTCCACGGGGATGCGCCAGGCTTCACAAATGCCTCTCCCAGGGCCCAGGAGCTATGGCCCAGAACTTGGTGGGAATGTGGGTGGTGGTGAGAGAGGGGTGTTCCAACCCCACCCCAGCCTAGATCCCCTAGAAAAACAAAGATTTCTGTGTGCATGTCCCAGGCTGGCAGGAATCAGAACTCACAGGACAGGCACCCCTGGGCTGCTTCAGATAGTACTCCAGGAGGTGAGGAGCTTAGTGTTTCTGCCCAAGGCCCTTCAGCCCCCAAATTCAGAAAAGTCAGCCCCTTGCTCTATGCACAAAGGCTTCTGTGGACCTAGGAAGTGCTGTGCATATGTTCAGTAGGCAGGATCCTAGAGCCATGGGTGTCCAAGGGCAGGGCTGCCAGATGCCCCAGTTCTGGTCTTAGCACCCGCAAGTCCTCTGTGGACTTGTTCCCTGTGGGAATGCAGCTCAGCACGTGGACCCTACCTGCATGTTTTCCTTTATTAGGTAAGCATTCTATTCTCATAGACCACAAACTTTCAAGGGCATGCTGATTTGAACTTGGAAAAGTGCAGGCCCTCATGGTGGCTACAGGAGAACTTCAATGAGACATGAGCCAGAGGGATGTTCTTGAGAACATGAGCAGCACCATATCCACACGCCTATTGCCAGCATGTCGGCCACTTCTGTGGCCATTTCACAAGACTTTGGCCATCAGGGCTGGGTCTCTTCCAGTCCTTCAGGAATCAACGTGCTTCAGATCTCAATGCTTACCAAGAAGCCCATCCCAAGGCCAGGCGTGGTGGCTCACGCCTGTAATCCCAGCACTTTGGGAGACCGAAGCAGGTGGATCACCCGAGGTCAGGAGTTCGGGACCAGCCTGGCCAACATGGAGAAATCCCATCTCTACTAAAAATACAAAATTAGCAGGGTGTGGTGGCACATGCCTGTAATCCAAGCTACTCGGGGGCTGAGGAAGGAGAATCGCTTGAATCCGGGAGGCGGAGTTTGCAGTGAGCCGAGATCGAGCCATTGCGCTCCTTCCTGAGCAACAAGAGTGAAACTGTCTCAAAAAAAAAAAGAAGAAGAAGAAGAGAAAAGAAAAAAAGAATCCCATCCCAAAAGGAAATTTCAGAAGCCCAATAGCCCAGCCAGGATAGACTTCAGCCCACGACAGTGGCCCCCAGACTAAGGCAGTTCTGTCAGGAGACACAGCAGAGTTCAGTGGTTGAAGGCTGGTGACTCAGATAGTCACTGACCAGCTCTGGGCCTCCACTTCTTCATCTACTAAATGGGGATGATGACTGGGCCAGTCCTTCAAATGGCTGGCCTGTAAGAGGCGCTCATTGGAAGCCACCAGCAGGCCTTTCTTGAGAAATGTTCAGTGCTGTGCCCATTCCTTCCAGAGGACCCCCTAACTTGTAGACACGCACACTCTTCCACTGGAGGAAGGGTGTGAGCAGACAGCTCTTCTGTCCCACAGCCAGCACTGTCATGGAATGGGCCAGCGACTGGTGCTGCTGGCTGCCTAGGAAGGAGGGAATGGAAAATCTGAGTGTTCCTGCAGAATGGCCCAGAAATGGACAGCGCTGAGCTCAGCCTCTGGAAGCACAGTGGATGCTGCAGGGAGGCAGGGTGAGTACCACTGACTTTAGCAATAGAAACCCTCCTGGATGAGCCAAAGCTGAGCCAGATCTAAGGGAGTATTAGACAGCAGCCACGGCGCTCCAAGCTGGAGAGGTGGCCTTTACAACGGAGGGTTGCAGCAGCCACCATGTCTTCCCATCTATACCACACTTTCATAGGCTGTCTCCACTTTACAACAAAGAGAACTGAGGCTCAGTCAGAAAATGACTGTCCGAAGGTAACGAGTCTCGCACTCCAGGGCTGCCGTGAGCCATTTCCCTGTCTCCTTGCACACTCCCATCAGAAAACATCACAGCACTTAACACTCCACCAGTCCAGCAATCGCCATGGTTTACTTGGCCTCCACTGTGTGCCCTAATTTAATGTCACCTCCCTTGATACATGTCACCTCACTTCATCCTTATGATGGCCCTTCCCAATAGGCATTATTATCCTTACTTTTCAGATATGAACACGGGCTCAGAGAGGTTAAGTAACTTGTTGTAAGTCACCCAGAAAATGCCAGAATTAGAATCTAAACCCAAAGTGCAGGCTCTTCCTGGACATCAGACAGACTCTGGCAGGTGACATTGGCTGTAGCTGGGCTTCGCTGTGCATAGCTCCTCTCCCACGTCCCTGTGGAGGCCTCTGAATCCTGGGTCTAATGCTTTTTGCGTCACTTCCCCAACCCAGCTGCTCTGGAATGATTGCCCAGCACAGAGCTGAACTCAGAGCAGGCCCTCTACAAACACTCGACACCTCAAAGAGCAGAGCCCACCAAGGTGAAATTCCTGTGTAGGGAAGCCTCCCTACTGTGTGCACTGCAGCAAAGGGCCAGTGTCCTGCCCCTCATGGCTCTGTAGCCACTCACCTGCATGCCAGCATGCTGGAGCTGTGGCATTTCGTGAGAGCTTGGCAAATAAGCAAGAAAGCAGAGATAAGAAAATGACACGCAAGAGTGGGAAGAGACAGTCATACCAAAGCCATGAGTAATGACAGTGGTAGAGTAACCCAAGCAGCATTTAAATGCAAAAATCACATCAGTATTTTGTCTGTTCAACATCAGAGGGTCCTAGGGGTTTTGCCTGGTGGTTCTCAGTTAAGTATAACATGAATAAAATTACACAAATAGGCCGGGCATGGTGGCTTATGCCTGTAATCCCGCCACTTTGGGAGGCCGAGGTGGGCAGATCAGTTGAGGTCAGGCATTTGAGACAAGCCTAGCCAACATAATAAAACCCCATCTCTATTAAAAATACAAAAATTAGCCAGGTGTGGTGACGGGCACCTGTAATCCCCAGCTACTTGGAAGGCTGAGGCAGGAGAATCACTTGAACCCAGGAGGCGGAGATTGCAGTGAGCTGAGATTGCACCACTGTACTCTGGCCTGGGTGACAAAGGAAGACTCCATTTCAAAAACAACAAAGTAATTCTCACTAAAATAACAACAAAGATTAACTTACACATATACCTGTATAGATCTACATCAATTCAACAACATTTCACTTTTGCCAAATATAAACATCTTAATACCAAAACAGGAAAAGGTGACTCTCAAGAGATGGCTCTAACTTTAGGAAATATCATGTGGGGTCTGCAGATGTCTCTTCTCATGCCACCCTGGGGTGGGACTCTGGGCTCTCACAGTCGGTTAATGTGTTGCCCACCCCTCAGTTCCTGTTTCTTCTGCTGCCTGCCTTTCATACACCACCAGGAGCTCAGCACTTCACGCACAGCAGGAATTGCCTAAATATATATGGCTGATGCTCAGCCACCCAGATACATGAGGAACCAAGCCATAACATTTCAGTAAAAACAAAAAGGAACAGCTTGTAGATCTTCCTTGTGACAAGAAATCAATCCATCTGGGGTTGACTTCTTGACAGTTCTCTGAATTGATCATGGTCTCACTCTTCCATCAAGATACGAGTATGGATAAGGAGATTCTGCCTAGGATATATAAAACTGGGGAAAGTGTTAATTCCGTCCTAACAAGAAAAAGACTGACAATCTAAAAGAACTTTTCTTAAAGCAGAGAGATGAAGTCACAGAGCAACCAGTAGACTGGTTTTCCCATCTATACCACACGTTTTCCCATTTTCTAAGGGAAAATACCACATTGTCTTTCCTTTTCTAAGGAAAGACAGACACTTCTGAGGAAAACGGAAAGTAAGCATCAGCTGTGGGTCACCTATGGTAAAGCATGAGGAGAAGAGATACCAAGTGCCATACAAGTGGGCAAGTTAGTTTTAACAAACTGCTCTGGAGACCAAGTGTAGACTAGGGTAAGAGTGCAGAACCCCCAGGTGCCATAGACACAAGCAGAGCTTGCACCCATGCACAGGTTCTTCTCCACAGACCTCCACTGGGCTTTCATGACTAAAGATGGGGCAGGGCAGTAGATGGAAGAAAACCATCCTTGGAGGTGCAGGCCTAGAGGAGGGGAGTGAGCAAGAAAAGGTATGAAGCCCTGCCAGGACCTCTCCCCTGTAGAACAGCATCCTTAAGCTACTAGGGAAAAGCAAAGATAAAAATACCTCCTCCCTTGAGGGAGAGGCAGGGAACTATCCTGAGCTGAGGTTATCAAGGTCTCCTTTGAATAAGGGAGGAGCAGGACCACTAAGAATATCCCACTTTTGAGATCCAGGGAGACAGAGTCTGACTAAGACTAAAGCTGGGTCAACACAACAGAGTCATCCCCCCTAAAAAAACTAGCAAGCACCAAGCAATAAGCAACAGCAGCCTATCTAGGGAGGAGGGCCAAGAGCATGGAAAAAAGCATGCCCCTCTGAGGGGCACACCCACAGGGCAGGCTGAAAGGTGAGAAGAAGATGATTGAGGTACATTAGATAACACTAAACTAAGCTCAACTCCTGACAAGACTATTTACCTCAGTAAATAGGACCTTACTGTCCTAAACATGATGCCTGGCATTTAATAAAAGACTATGAGACAAAAAAAGGCAAGAAAACAAAACAAAACAAAACACTGTCAAGAGACAAAGCAATCAGTAGAAGCAGATTCAGATGACCTAGATGTTGAAACTATGAGATACAAACTTTAAAATAACTATGATTAATATGGTAAAGGCTCTACTGAACAACACACATGATCAGATGGAGAATTTCAGCAGAAAGGTAGAAATTAGAAGAGTCAAACAGAAACGACAGAAATAAGAACCCACTAACAAAGAATAATGGCTGTAATGGGCTCAATGGGAAAATAAATTAGTGATCTTAAAGATAGATCAATTCCTCAAACTGAAACACAGAGGGATAAAACAGAACAGAGCTTCCATATGCTATAGGACAATATTGCTTCTAACCCATGGGCAATTGGAATCCCAGAAAAAGAAGAGAGAGAAATTAGATATTTCTTATAATACAAATTTGCTGATAAAAAAAATTGTCAGCTTTGGTTTGTCTGGGGGCAAAAAAAAGGTCTTTATTTCCCCATCATTTCTAAAATATTTTTGCTGAGTACAGAACTTTGGATTAGCAGTTTTTCTTTCACACTTTAAAGATGTTACTCTTTCAGTTTGTATAGTCTGATGAGAATTCTTCATAATTCTTACATTTTGATCCACTGCATGTCTTTTTTTTCTCTGGCTACCTTTAAGATTTCTTTCTTAATCCTTGGTTTTCAGAAGTTTGAATATAACTCATCTAGGATTTTGTTTTGTTTATTTATTTTTTGAGACGGAGTTTTGCTGTTGTTGCCTAGGCTATAGTGCAATGGCACGATCTCAGCTCACTGCAACTTCCACCTCCCAAATTCAAGTGATTCTCCTGCCTCAGCCTCCTGAGTAGCTGGGATTACAGGCATGCGCCAACACACCTGGCTAATTTTGTATTTTTAATAGAGACAGGGTTTCTTCATGTTGGTCAGGCTGGTCCCGAACCCCCGACCTCAGGTGATCCGCCCACCTTGGCCTCCCAAAGTGCTGAGATTACAGGTGTGAGCCACTGCACCTGGCCTTGTTGGGTTTTGTTTGTTTGTTTTAAATTCCAGCTTGTTCTCTGAGCTTCTTGGAACTATGGTTTGATGTCTTTCATTAGTTTTTTTTAAAAACTCTTGGCAATTATCTTTTCAGTAGCACCAAAACGACATTAAGTATATATTATTAACAGTTTCCTAGGGCTGCTGTAACAAATTGTCACATTTGATGGCGTAAAACAACCAAAATTAATTCTCTCAGAGTTCTGGAAGTCTAAAGTCAAGGTTCAGCAGGGCCGTACTTCTTCTGGAGGCACTAAGAGAGAATCCTTCCTTGCCTCTTTCAGCTTCTGGTGGCTCCAGAATTCCTTGGTTTATGGCTACATAACTCCAGTCTCTGCCTCCGTCTTCACATGGCATTCTTCTCCTTTCTCTGTGTGTCTCTCTTATGTGTGGTTCTTCTAAGGACACTTGTCATTTAATTTAGGACCACCAATCCAAGATTATCTCATCTTGAGATTCTTAATTACACCCATAAAGATGTTTTCCCCCAAGTAAAGTCATCTTCACAGTTTCTGGAGGTTAGGATATAGACATATCTTTCAGGGAGGCTCCCATTCAACACACTACAAAATGCTTAGGTATAAATCTAACAGCATATGTGCAAAATGTATATGTTGAAAACTACAAAACACTAATGAGAAAAATCGAAGACCTATACCAATGAAGAGATACATGGTATTCATGTATTAAAGGCTCAATGAAGAAACATACCATGTTCATGTATTAAAGGCTCAATGTTGTTAAGATGCCAATATCCTCCCAAATCACCTATAGGCACCAAGAAGTTGATTCTAAAATTTACATGGAAAGGTAAACGAACTAGAAAAGCCAAAACAATTTTGAAAAAAAGAACAAAATTAGAGGAGTCACATTACATGATTTCAAGACTTAGCCTAAAGCTACATTAGCCAAGACACTGTGGTATTGGTAAATGGACAGACACATAGATTAATGAAACAAAGAGAATCCAGAAACTCTAGACCAATATCTGGCCAATTAATTTTTAACAAAGGCACACAAACAACTTAGTACGGAAAAGTTAGTATTTCCAACAGTTGATTAAACAACTGGATATCCACACACCAAAAAAAAAAAAAAAAAAAAGAACTTTGGTACATACCTTCCACAGCATACAAAAACCAATTGAAAATGGATCACAGACCTAAGTGCAAAATCTAAAACTGTACGTCCAGGTGCAATGGCTCATGCCTGTAATCCTAGCACTTTGGGAGGCCGAGGCAGGTGGATCACCTGAGGTCACGAGTTCAAGACCAGCCCTGCCAACATGGCAAAACCCCATCTCTACTAAAATGCAAAAATTAGCCAGGTGTGGTGGCAGGCACCTGCAATCCCAGCTACTCAGGAGGCTGAGGCAGGAGAATTGTCTGAACCTGGAAGGCAGAGGTTGTAGTGAGCCAAGGTTGCGCTACTGCACTCCAGCCTGGGCAACAAAGCGAGAATTCATCTCAAAAAAAAAAAAAAAAAAACCCTAAAACTATAAAACTGATATACATTTTTCCTGTAAAACATAGAAGATCTTTGTGACCTTGGGTTAGACATATTCCTCAGATATGACATCTGAAGTATGATCCAGAAAAGAAGAAATTGATAAAATGAACTTCATCATAATTCAAAACTTCTGCTCTTTGAAAGACACTGTTAAAAAGATGCTCTATATTATTAATCATCAGGGGAATGCAAGTTAAAACCACAGTGATATACAACTATATGCCTATTAGAATAGCCTAAAGGTAAAAAAAAACCGATTATGCCAAGTGTTAGAGAGGAGCTGGAGTAACCTGAACTCTCATATACTGCTGGCACAAATGTAAGACGGCACAATCATTTCTTGAAAACACTTTGACAGTTATTGAAAGGCTAACATACACCTATTATATGTCCCAGCCATTCCACTCCTAGGTATTTACCCAAGAAAAATGGAAGCATATTTCCATAGAAAAATATGTACATGAACATTCACAGCAGCTTTATTTGTAATAGCCAGAAATCGCAAATAGACCAAATGCTTACCAATTGCTTACCAAATTTGTGATATATCCATTTGATGAAATAAAAAGGAATGAACTACTGATACATTTAACAATGTAGGTCAATCTCAAAATAATTAGGCTGAGTGAAAGAAACCGGACCAAAAAAATATATAACTGGATAATTCCATTTATATCATATTCTAAAACATACAAACTAATCTATAGTGACAGAAGGCAGATTAATAATTGCTTGGGACTGGGGTGGAGTGAGTAGATTGACTACAAAGAAGCAAAAAGAGAACATTTTGGGATGATAGAAAGATTCTGTATCTTGATTGTGGTGGTGGTTACATGACTGTATCTGTCAAAACTCAGAACTGTTTGCTTTCTAAAATGGTGAATGTTACTATTTGTAAATTAGAAAGCGTAACTGAAAACAAAAAACATGTTGTTACAACTGAAATGTCCTTAGGAGACTAGCCTACCCATCACAGGACACAGTTGACGCCACCCATCACTGCCACTCTGCACTCAAGGTGAAAATCACCAGCTCTCCACCGGTTATTACCAATGGGCCAAACCTAAGGCTGAAGACTCCAGGTGAGGCCCACAAAGGCCACCATCAGTCTGGGAATTAACGGTTTCCAAATGCAAAGCTAGAGAGTCACAGCTCAATGCAGTTCAATTCCCCAACCCCCAAATTCCAAGTGGGATTTGAGAGAGCAGCAGACATCCCCAGACAGGGTCTCCCAAGCAGCAGCTGCCCAGTCCATGGAGTGTCAGGTCTCTGCTGCTTAGGAGTCTGTACACAGCTTGGCAGTCAGGAGCAAGGTCTGCACACACCTGGTCAGCAGGCTTGAGCAAAGATGTAACACACCCCTCTTGGGGGGGTGTGTGAAATGGACAATTCTTAACATCTGCTCAAGATGGAAATTTCTTCTTTTCTTTTAAGTTCTAACACTGGACCATGCCCTTTGCCCAGCCTGCTTCTGAAACTGAAACTCTGTAATAAACAGAAGTGTCCAGGAACTGGTCCAAAGCTTGATTCTAGGCAAGAGAAGGGAGAGAAGGTGACCTGGGGCCAAGAGCTGGGCTCTCTCACGCACCCTTCTTGTACAGACCCAGGTGAACAGCATGTCTGGTTACTGCTCACTGAAAACCAAAGCATGTCACTACATTTCCAAAGCAGGGCTGCCCTGTGCAAAACTGGAAAAAATGGATATAAACACACCCCTATGATTAAATCTTTTCAACTTAATCTTCAATTGAACTGTTCATTGTATAGCCTGCTGATTGTGGATGGGGAGACTCACAGACACAGATGTTTCTTAGTCCTGGCCTCAGGCCTTTGACTTTGACAATTTGCCTTCATGAAAAGTTGACAGGCATCCATGTCTGTCTGCCTCCATGTTTGCTAAACCTGCCCCTGGGGAGGGAAGCAGGGAAAAGCACAGAGCTCACTTGGGCTCAGCCTCACGTCCATCTTCTCAAGGTGAAAGGCACGGGTGTTTTCTCAAATCAAAGCTCAAAAGAAGCCTGTACTGAATTCACCATGCATATCTACAGACTGGATACACTGCAGGCTCATTTGCCCTGTAATTTAGAGTTCTGGCCTAGAATCCAAGGAGAAGAAACTTCTGATTCCAAACATAGCCCTGAACCCAAGAGAAATTCTGGTCTCTTAAAACAATCTAACTTTTGGCAGTCCTGCCATTGTTCTTCCAGGTAGCCTGAGAATAAGGGTGGGGTTTGGTCCCACCGCTGGCTTTCATCTAGAGGGTATGAACATGCAGGGTGCCTTTTCACATTCCCCATGCCAGACTGTGAGGAGGGCAGGTGCTGGGTCATCTTTGAAAGTTCAGAGACACAGGGCCTGGGAGTCCACACAGCAACCTTCAAACCAAATCAGATGCTCCACAACCACAGATCACAGTCAGGCCTCAGAGCCACCCCTTGACCTCAGGCCCCTGCTGATGGGAAACCAACAGGTGTCCTTTGCACTAAAGCTTGTGAAGGGGCTAGGTGCAGTGGCGTGCCCCCATAGTCCCAGCTACTCCTGAGGCTGAGGTGGGAGGATCACTTGAGCCCCGGAGTTGGAGGCTGCACTGAGCCACGATCCAGCCCGGGTGACATTGCAAGATCCTAGTTCTAAATAAATAAAATAAAAATCGTGAAGGGGTTGAAATGAAAGACGGGGAATCTGCATGCCTGACCAACCCTTGGATTCCGGGCCTTGTCACACACCGAACCAGGGCCACCTAGTTCCCAGGACCACAGGTCATCTCACAGTCCCTCCTCAGAAAGTGGTCCCTTTGAGGCAGGGACCACAGGTGCCTGTCATCCTATTTCACCTGGCCTTCAGCATGTGGGAGATGCTATATGCACAAACCAAGACTCCACTCTCCTCACCCAGGCCCATGGCAAGATGGAGGACCCACTCCAAGGCTGTGATGGCCACACCTGGGCTCGACCCCCATCAATCTGCTGACTCCCCAGCCTCTCTCTACAAGCGTTTCCAAGAATTTCCCCACACACAAGAGGGGTGATTTTTCAAAACAGTGAAAGTATTGCCTTGATAGGCAAGAAATGGAAAGTTACTTGGTGTCCAACATGCCCCCAGAAAGAAGTTGATCTGGGAGGTCTATCTTACTAAGTGACACACACAGGTGAGGGAAGCCGGGGAGAAGAGAATGAGATGCAGCGGGGAGGTGACAGCTAAGAGACTTCAAGCCAGTGGAGGCTGTGAGGAAGCAGCAAGAACATGCCTTGGCACAGTGCGGTTCCTCCCCTGGAGGGGTTCAGAGAGGGCTGGAAGACAACCCTAGCCTTTAGGGGCCGGAACCCTCCAGGTTGTCACACTTGTTACAGTGAGAAATGTACACGAGGGTCAGGGCAGCAAGGTGGCAGTGGGTTTAGGAACACAGAGGAGGGGCAGGTGGTGGAGGCGAGGAAGCCTCAGGAGGAAGTAGGTCCATCCTGGGCCAGGCCCATATGCCTGCTGAGTCTGTCCTGGAGTTCCTGGAACAGGTGCACCTCTGGAGAATCCTCTGAAACCACCACATAGGCAAGCAGGCAACCCGCCCTGCCCAACACCTGTGGGAGCACATTCCATCTCAACACACACGTGCTACCTTGAGGGCAGCTCTGGTTCAGTTCAGCTCCACAAACATTCCCAAGGGCTCATTCCGGGCTGGAACTGAGTATCTTAGGGTGACCTGCCCCCTACCTGGAGACAGAAATGCCTATCTTCCCACAGCACACACCTGAACCGAGGCACCCTGGGAGGGAGATCAAGGATTCTGATAAAGCCCAAGTACTGACTGTAGATTCTGCTTTATATTAAACTGCTTTGAACTAATTTTAGAATTGGAGAAGAGTTGCAAAAAATAGTATAGAGAATTTCCATATATCCCTCTCCCAGTGTTAATGTCTTACATAACCACAGGACAATGATCAGACCTGGAAACTAACACTGTGACAATACCATTAACCAAACTAGGGACCCCATTCGAACTTCACCAGTTTTCCTACTACTGTCCTTAGATCCCAAAGTTCCAGAATCCTACGGATGCATTTATTACGTATTTAGCCGCCTCCCATCTGTGTCAGTTCCTTAGTACTCCCTTGTCTTTCATGACCTTGACAGTTTTGAAGAATACTGACCAGTTATTTTATCAAATGCTTCTTGACTTGGGTTTTAGCATTAGATTCAGGTTATAAACGTTGGACACCACCGGAAAAGTGATGTACACACGATCACAGGGTTCATGTGCAAGGGCTTATTACAGGGAGTGTTGACCTTCATCGATGGTGACACTGACCTCCCTGCCAGGTTTCTCCAATGCAAAGTTACTACCTTTCCTGTGTAGTTAATTTTTGGGGACTGTGGATTTTTGAAAGGGAATGTGTTGCAGTCGTTACAAACTCTGTGTGTCAGCCCTGCCTGCAGCTGCCCCACAGATGAGGCATCTAATGAAGACGAGCGGCAGAGCCGACATCTCTGGGAGACGCCGCAGCTCTCAGTGACAAAGAGGAACAGTAGCGGTTTATTTATAGATCCACTTGAAGACAGCTCATTGTAACTACTGGAGTTGAATTTTTAAAACCTCGGAACAAAGGCTGGCTATTTTAAACTCTCCTTGCACTTAGTTCAATGGAGAGTGTTAGAGCCACCGACCACACCCCAGGCATCACTCAAGCTCCGTAATTCATATTTTGTGCAGCATCACAGGACACGAGCAAAGCCTGCCAACACAGATAAACAGGACTGGCTCTGCCCAACCCACAGAAGCAACGGGCCTCAGATCAGCCAGAGCCCTCCACCAACAGCCCCATGATTCCCAGGGAGGAGTTGCAGGAGGCTGTGTCCCACGGGGTCAAACAGCCTCTCCTTTCCTGGAAAATGAAGTCACAGACAGCTGTTATGAACCAAGGTTACATCACCTCTCCCCTTCCCTCACCCTGCAGGCTTCAAAGATGCCCAGTGCACCCCAGCAGATGCCTGCCCTAGGACAGCTGGCAGTAGCTGGCCCACCTGTACCTGACCCACCTCCAGGAAGGAGCGAGGAGCTCACAGTACCAAACTCTCTTGGAGGACATAGAGAGAGCGATGTCAGCCCAGATGCACCCCCTCCTGCAAGCCCAAGACAGCTTCAGGCCAAAGACCCCTCAGCTACTCAGTCTACCAGAACCATGGATGGGGGAGGGGGAAGCAGAGAACATAGGTTTTCCCAAAGCTTCCTGAATCCTTATTTGAGCAATGACACAATGTGGGAAAATGTGAATATAGACTAGATATCTGATATGAAGAAACTATCAATTTTGTTAGATGTGATAAGACCACTGCTATTATATAACCAAGAAATGGCCTTATTTGGAGTAAAAAAATCATATTTCTGGGATTTAAAAAAATACTCAAACTCTTTTTTAAAATGTGGGGAGAAACAGATGAAATGAGATAGCAGAATGTTGAAGCTAGGTGAGCAGTACATGAGGTTTGTTACATTATTCTTTTGTGCTAGCTTGAAATTTCCACAACACAAAGGTTTTTCTGTTTTGTTTTGTTTAATTAAAAAAAAAAAAAAAAAAAAAAGCTTCCTGGTGACTGAAAGGAGCTGTGGAGCTGAGACCAGGCAAGTGGGACTCCAAGAGGAAGCTGAGTGGGATCACCCCCACTCTGGTGTCCGGGGATTTGCACGCATAGGAAGCAGATGACTTTGTCTAAGTCCATGGAACGCTCTGACCAGCCTTTGGCACTGCTACAGAGAAAGCCCCTGATGGCAACGAGTACTCAGCGAATCCTGCAGCAATGTCCGGACCTTCAAAGAAACTAATTGTAAGATAATCTCCATGGAAACCATCTATTCTGATTTTTTTTCCATGGCAACCAATAAGAACATAAACACAAGCACTATCCAACACCCTTACACCACATGGCAATGCTGCTGTCCAATCTGGAAAATATAAACCACAAAGCATTTTTTTCCATTTAAAATGAAAAGAAGTTCTGAAACTTCTAGTCCAGGCATGCAGACTCTACGACCCTCTGTTGCCCTGCCACTGCCCACACCACCCCATGTCATCTGCCCCCAAACTGACAAATAAGGACAGAAGGTGGCTTCCTTCTTTTAGTCCAAGACCATCAAAAATGCCAAAAGGAAAGACAGCCCGCCTCTAGCCTCACACACTCAACTTATGCTGCCCACAGACATGAGAATGCTTTGACTTCCTGAGCATTTTTTATGTGCCAGGCACATACTGAGCACCACAGCAAGAGAAGCCCCCAGCCCTCCAGGGAGAAAAGTTAGGTTTGTAAATAACAGACAACAGGAGAGGAAGGCTGCTCCAGGAAGGAGAATGCTCTAGGCAGGTGGAGCAGGAAGAACTCACCAGCTGCTGGCCTCGCAAGGAAGGCTGCATGGAGGAGGTGCCATCTGGAAAGAAACTAAAAGGATGAGAGCAACCCCACTAGCAGTGGATGGTGGCCCCAAGAATCACAGTCAGACTTAAGCAATGGGTTTATTTCTACCTGTGGTTCATTTATTTCATTTTCAGGTTTCTGGGCTTAAAAAAATATAATGAAAACAAAAGAACAAAATAAAGGGGAAGAACGGTCCTTAAATGCCAAAGCCCTCAGTTCTTGCCCACCCTCTCTACTTTACAGCAAACAATTGTTACAAGACTCTTCTTGTGGCCTCTGTGGGCCCTCCTGTGGAGAGGTGACAATGGGGATCTAGATTGCCTGCCACCACCATCAGCAAAACAGCAGTGTCATAGCAGTGGCCCCAGTGTCTGAAGCAAAAGGTCCTTCGAGGCACACAGCCTGGCTCTGCTTGGGGCCATGTGTGCCTTGTAGGAAAGCATCACAGTGTTGAGACTCCACTGTCTGTCTTGTTACTCAGGTTCATTTCCCCACACGTACATGTGGAATCTCCAATAACCCTGGACCCAGGCTTTGGCTGCCAGGGGAAAAGGAAAATCCAAAACAGTTCTGGGACTCTTGAAAGAGATAACAAAGCTCTCAAAGGAGTGTGTGTGGGCCTGGGTTTATGTGCCAAATGTGTACTGATGCACGCAGAGCTGGGCCCAAGGGCCTCTAGGCTTTGTCTGGATTCCTCTCAGGTTGTTATGTCTTCATGATACTGTGATTGTCTTAATCTGCTTTTCCCTGGATGTCTGAGAACACACCGCCCATTGGTTTAAGTCAGTAAATAGGCCTTCCTTCCTCAGCATCATGCAACTGTCCTCTGGAGAGGCACCTGCTTGCTTGTGGAATGGATGGCAATTTTTCTAGTGACAAGAAACACCGTCAACCCCTAAAAGGGGCAGTTCAGAGAAGGGAGTTCTGGTTTCTGTTCCAACCTTGCCACCTCTACCTTAATCACTGTTTCAAGGCTTGTCTCTGCTCTCGCTACCTCGAGGCACCTCTTCAAGAGGCTCTGCAAATAAGACCTTCATCTGGGGGTTCAAATGTTAAGCCATATGCACCCAGGCCATCTCCGGCTCAGGTAGAGCCTCTCACCCATCAGCTTCCCTAAAGCCTAGCAGGCTCTCTGGAGATGGAAGCTGGCCTAGGCATCCACATTTGCAGGGTAAGAAGTAGGAGACAGGGACACCAACACAGCAGGGGAGACGCCAAGGGTAATGTAGGAGGCAAGTGGCCTGGAGAATGCAGATCCAAGAACAGGTGACTGAACTAATGGCAGGTGTGTTAAGGAGCAGGACAGGAGCTGGGACAGAACAACAGGCCTGGCAGAGGCCCATAGCAGAGCCACAGTGAGTTCTACCTTCCTTACTACTGATATCCTCAGCTGGTGATGCCTGCCTATCTGGTTGTAAACCGAGCCTTGGTAGATGCCTTTGGGTTTAAAGGGCCCACAGGGCATCACTGAGCTTTCTTTCTTTTTGAGACAGGGTCTCATACTATCACCCAAGCTGAAGTGCAGTGATACAGTCATAGTTCACTGCAGCTTTGAACTCCTGGGCTCATGCAATTCTCCCGCCTCAGCCCTAAATATCTGGGACTACAGGTGCATGCCACCAGGCCTGGCTGGGCTTTCTTAAAGGAGTGCATGGAAATTAGAACTGAGATTGGCGGGCACAGTGGCTCATGCCTGTAATCCCAGCACTTTGGGAGGCCAAGGTGGCCAAGATGGGTGGATCACCTGAGGTCAGGAGTTCAAGACCAGCCTGGCCAACATGGCAAAACCCCATCTCTACTAAAAAAAAAAACACAAAAAATTAGCCAGATGTGGTGTATGCCTTTAGTCCCAGCTACTCGGGAGGCTGAGACACGAGAATTGCTTGAACCTGGGAGATGGAGGTTGCAACGAGCCAAGATTGTGCCACTGCACTCCAGCCTGGGTGACAGAGCAAGACCCTGTCTAAAAAATAAAATAAATAAAATAAATAAAAAAAAATCAAACAAAGAACCAAGGTCATACCTTTTCACTCTTCTGGAAAGCAACACACTACGGTAGGCTCCGAGGGACACTGATTTTCTGATTGCCTTTCCTAAGCTGTACCCACAAGTCCTAGAAACTTCAAAGATAAAAATAATATAGACACCAAGAGACCCTGAAGCAGCCCTGACAGGGGTCCACACATAAGCATGCATGTGCACACACACAGGAGAAGGCATGGTTATCTTCCTCCAATTCCCCTGCCCAGGATGCCAGGGTCACAAGAGGCTAGACTGTTTTCCAAAAGACCAGTCGTTCTCCAAGTGAGTCCCTGGACCAGCAGCATCAACATCACCTAGAAATCTGTTAGAAATGTGAATTCCCTATTAAATCAGATACTCTGGGTATGGAGTCCAGCAAGCTATGTTTTAATAAGCCCTTGGAGTGATTCTGAGGCACACTAACGTTCAAGAACCACTGCAAAAGGCTTACTACAATAAACATCAAATGTTAAAAAGCCTGTCTCTTCACTATCACTGCCTGGAAAGCCCAACTAGCATCTCCTAATGGATTTCTGCAAATGCTGTCCTCATGCTTATCAAAGGCAACTCCTCCCTTGCAGAAAATATAGTAATTATTTAACATGTACCTGGCAATAAAGTCAGTGGTAGCCTCTGGAAGATAAAGGAGCTGGAACCTGCCCTGCGTCTGGGTGGCCCACTTCCAGAAGCACTGGCATCTTTGGTGCTCCTGGATCTTGCAAATGCCACATTACTCGCCAGCCACTAGCCAAGGGTGCTCTGTTTCAAGCAGGAAACATTCTACAAAATCTGTAGTTTGGGGCTGGGCGTGGTGGCTCATACCTGCAATCCCAGCAGCATTTTAGGAGGCTGAGGTGGGTGGATCACCTGAGGTCAAAAGTTTGAGACCAGCCTGGCCAGCCTGGTAAAACACTGTCTCTACTAAAAATACAAAAGTTTGCCAGGTGTGGTGAGGGGCACCTGTAATCCCAGCTACTCGGGAGGCTGAGGCAGGAGAATCACTTGAACCTGGGAGGCAGAGGTTGCAGTGAACTGAAATAGTGCCATTGCACTCCAACCTGGGCAACAGAGAGAGACTCCATTTCAAAAAACAAAAACAAACGAAACAAACCCTGTAATTCGGTAACAAATATTGAATCTTCTCTATTTCTAGTATCCGCTCTCTTCCTACTGAAACTAAGAAAGCCAGAGCACTTTCAATGAATTCTACTCAGATAAAGGTAGAGGAAAATGCAGCCCAAGCATGAAACAGGCATCTTGTCTGAAGGCCTCTGCCACCCAAAGCAAAGGCTGCTGTGACCTTCCTTCTGCAGGAAAGTCTAAAGAGTGAGCCCATGAAGTGAAAAATGCACGAAGGATGCAATACAGACTGGTGGAGAGACAGGGGTGCAGCGAATTGAGACAATCTGTCTGAGTTACAGGAGACACGCCACCTCAGGCTGGGCCCCAACCAGCGGCTCACACCAGCACGCTGAGGCAGCGCAGCTTTTACTGCCAACTAAATTCTTGAAGTGGCTCCCATACTAGTATGCACCTTCCACCTTCCTAGTGGGGCTACCTGAAAATCCTTTCCAGGAAAGACATGCTTGTAAGCTGCCTGTTCTCATCTCAGGAAGGTACCTAGCCAGATCCCTGCCATCCCCCATGCTGTGCCCTGCCCCAGTACATCCCATGTAATCTGGAGATGCCCCACAGAACTGGAACTGCAGGGTCTGTGGGGGGGATTACACGGATGGCCACAAGGGAGGTGCACTTGACTGAGCACTGTGGGAATGCAGACACCAGGAGACCCTGAAGCAGCACTGACAGGGGTCCACACACGAGCATGCATGTGCATACACACAGGGGAATGCATGGTTATCTGTCCCAGAGGTGAGGATGCTGGGCTCCTTTTTCCCATTGAGAAATGAGGAGACGCCCCCTTGCTCTTTTCCAATCCGGGCTCTTAGTGTTCCTGCACTTCAATTCCAGGGGCAAGGACTTGGCTGGGGCCCAAGCTATTCACCAGCAGGTCACCTCTGGGCTCAAAGTTCTTCCTCTGTGTGGCATAGGGGGCAGGAATGAATTTTCTCCCAAGAGCCAGAGATGGGCCACTTGGTAAGTCCTAGGAAACATGAAAAGAAAGCCCCCACTGTTCCCAAGTCATCCCATAAAGCCTGGCCCCAACAAAGCCCCACAACAGCCACACGAGGTGGAATGGTGCCCCTCAGAAGAGGATCTGCTTTCCCATTTCCACCAAGCTCCCATTCACATCAATGAAAAGGACTGTGGGCAATGCCAGCTATTCAGTCAAAGGGTGTGAGCCCCCTCAAAGATGCCCTGAGTCCAAGGGCACAGGCAGCTTGAGGCGTTGGGGGTTTGCGCCCCCTGAAGCCAAGCTTTTTCCAAGTTGGGTAACTTACCTGGGCATTTTCTGACTCACCTGCACAAGGAAGAAAGCCAGGAGCTCCCTTTATTTTATTTTATTTACTTTTTTGAGACAGCGTCTCACTCTGTTGCCCGGGCTGGAGTATAGTGGTGTGATCTTGGCTCACTGCAACCTCCGCCTCCTGGGCTCAAGCGATTCTCCTGCCTCAACCTCCTGAGTAGCTGGGACTACAGGTGTGTGCTACCACATCCGGCCAATTTTTATATTTTTAGTAGGGACAGGGTTTTACCACCATTGATCAGGCTGGTCTTGAACTCCTGACCTCATGTGATTCACCCACCTCAGCCTCCCAAAGTGCTGGGATTACAGGCATGAGCCACCGTGCCCGGCCATGAGTTCCCTTTAACAGTCTTTTTCCTTGCTTGCTTTCTTTTTTTTTAAAGAGAAGGGGGTCTCACTACGTTACCCAGGCTAGTCTTGAACTCCTGGGCTCAAGCCAGCCTCTTGCCTCAGCCTCCCAAAGTGCTAAGATTACAGGCGTGAATCACTGCATCCTACATACTTTAATGGTCTTGAAAAAATTAGGTGCCAGAATTGGGATCAAGTGGAGAAGGAAGAGGCTCCTAAGACGTATAAATCTGGGGTTCACTCCTGCTCCAAACACCCACAAGACTGTGCTTGCTAAGAATCCTTTGAACCCACACTTCTCCCCTCTACAGAAAGCAAATGCCAGACCATAAATTTGTGTTGTCAGTAAGCGTCGCAAGTCCACCCAAGTGAGAAGCAAATCTGCTGCATGGTCTCAAGGTTTGTGTCCCCTAAAATTTCTGTGTTGAAATCCTAACCCCAAGGTGAGTATATTAGGAGGTGGGGCCTTTGGGAGGTGATTAGGTCATGCAGGTAGAGCCATCATGTTTGGATTACTGTCTTTATGAAAGAGACCCCAGAGATCTAGCTAGCCCCTTCTACCACATGAGGACACAATGAGAAGGAGCCATCTATGAAGCAGAAAAAAAACCCTCACCAGACACCAAACCGATTGGTGCTTTGCTTTGACTTCCCAGCCTCCAGAACTGTGAGAAGTAAAATTTCAATGTTTATAATCTACCTAGCCTATGGTATTTTGTTACAGCATCCTGAGCGGACTAACACACAATCTATAAAGCAAGGGATGAGAAAATACTTAATCAGTATACTGCATATTATTTGGGTGACGGTTACACTAAAAGCTCAGACTTCACCCCTACCAATGTATCAGGTGACAAAGCTGCACTTGTACTTCTGAAATGTATACAAATAATTTTTTTAAATCTATGAGGCAGGTGGAAATGGGTCTCCTCTCCCTGCTTCTCCAACCCTATAATTCCTTGGGCAAGGCACCTGGAGTGAGAACCCAGATCTTAAAAATCCAGAGGCACACAGATCCACAGCACAGCGGAGGATCTAGTGCGAAGACTCTCTGGGCCAGGAATCGAGGTCCCAAGAACCCCTAAGTGAAGCCCACCCCTGTGGCAGTGCCCCAAAACAGAAACATGGAAGCT
Organism: Sapajus apella; assembly: GCF_009761245.1. NCBI lineage: Eukaryota > Metazoa > Chordata > Mammalia > Primates > Cebidae > Sapajus > Sapajus apella. The sequence continues at coordinate 3,650,951 of NW_022436963.1, forward strand.
GAAGGATGGGTACAGGAAGGGGCTGATGCTTTACCCTCAGAATCAGAGGAACTAGGAAGAAGAAACAGGCCATCCTTCGGCACACATGAGGCCTCAGGTTCAGGTCAGATGTTCTCAACTGACTCAGCCCCCTCTTCCAGAGGACAGTTAAAGCATTGAGGCTCTGGGGGTCCTGGGTATCTTGTCCTGGGGAATCCTGGGGTGGAAGGAAAAGTCTGTTTCCACCCACTCACAGATCTGCTCTCTCATCTGAGAGCACAGGGGACTTGGGTCTGCCATCAAGAAACACAATTTTGATGCCTCCAAGGGTCTAAAATCTCACTAGCCCTCACTATAATGACCTGCAGAGAGGGATCAACATGGAAAATTTTAAGTGCTCCCATTCTTGTCTGCTGTCCCTCACTCTAGCAAGTTTTGAATACATAATCTCTTAGACTGGCTTTTAGTCAGGGAGGGGAAAAGAACCTTTTTAAAATAGCTAAAGCTTGGTGGGCCAGGCATGGTAGTTCATACCTATAATCCCAATGCTTTGGGAGGTGGAAGCAGGAGGTCTGCTTGAGCCCAGGAATTTGACACCAGCCTGGAAAAGACAGAGAGACCCTTTCTCTACAAAAAATTTTAAAAATTGGGCCAGGCACGGTAGCTCACGCCTGTAATCCCAGCACTTCGGGAGGCTGAGGCAGACAGATCACCTGAGGTCAGGAGTTCAAGACCAGCCTGGCCAACATGGTGAAATCCTGTCTCTGCTAAAAATACAAAAATTAGCCAGGCATGATGGTGGGTGCCTGTAATCCCAGCTACTTGGGAGACTGAGGCAGGAGAATCGCTTGAACCTAGGAGGTGGAAGTTGCAGTGAGCTGAGATCGCATGATTGCACTCCAGCCTGGGCAACAAGAGTAAAACTCCATCTCAAAAAAAAAAAAAATATATATATATATACAAAAATTAGCCAGGCATGGTGGGGCGGGGGCACCCATAATCCCAGCTACTCAGGCGGCTGAGGTACAAGAAACTCTTGAACATGGGAGGCAGAGGTTGCAATGAGCTGAGATGGCGCCATTGCACTCCAGCCTGGGTGACAGCACAAGACTATCTCAAAAAAACACTTTTTTTTAATTAGCTGGGCATGGGAGCACACACCCATAGTCCCAGCTACTCAGGAGGCTAAGACAGGAGGATCACTTCAGCCTAGGAGGTCAAAGCTGCAGTGAGCCACGATCACGCCACCATACTTCAGCCTGGGTGACAGTGAGACCTTGTCTCAAAAAAAAAATAGCTAAAGCTTGATGAGCACTTGCCATATGCCAGGTAGATACACGACGCATGAGATCCCACAAAGGATGACCCAGCCTCTCCCCATACGACAGAAGAGAAAATCATGCCTCACAGATGTCTAGCCACTTTCCTAGGGTCACACCCCAGGGAGGGTAGAGAAAGGATTTCATCACAGGTTGCCTGGAAGCTAGAACCCAAGCTCTTAACCACAGATGAGCTTTTCCCCTTAAAATGAGATCTTGAGAGGTGAGAGGAGAAAAGCCCTCGGCCCTAAAACTCAAGGTTAATGTGCGAACCGGACAGCAGCCAATCCTTAGAACTCAGGAAGTGGGTTTTGTTTTTTTTCCCCCAGTTTCGTTGAACTACCTAGAACTCTGTGTTCTCCTCCCACCCCACCCAGCACAACCTTTCTTCCCAATTGCATAATGGGCCCCCGGACATTTGGAAGGAGGGCAAAAATAAGTTTACCAAGCAAATGCATCTCTGCTATTTAAAAAGTGGTTAAAAAATGCTTCTGAGGTTGAGCTTCTGTCTGTCCTATAGTGGTGGGGTGTTTGGGAGCAGGTGTTAAATTTAAGGTCACACAAGATACAGGGGTCTTTATGCCTTGGGGACAGGCCCCAAAGGACAGACAGCAAGAGGGTGGACAAGGGCAGAGAGGGGCAGGGCCATGACAGGGAACAGAGCTAAGCACTAGATCCTTGAAAACACTAGCACGAGCACCCACTGTAGACAACTCCCAGGGGCTCCCATCCCTTGCCCACTGGGCAAGGTGGGCGTGGGCCCACCTCACGCCCTCTGGGAGGTGCTCATTTGCCTGCAAGTGGCTCTTCCATCCTTCCTCCAGCCTTGTAGCATGTCACAAGGCAAAACATGGAGCTTCTGTCCACCCTCAGCCCAGAGCATGGCCTAGAATCCTTCCTCTGCAACCTTCTAATCAGAGAAAATTCCCCAGCCACAGGCCCTGAAATCCCTCCTCATGCACAACTCAGCCAAGAATAGAGGGAAAATGGAACCCATTATTCTCATTCTGAATGGCTGGGAAATGGCTTTTGCTTTTCAACATGAAATGTGCCTAAAAATAAGCTGTGAATTTCAACCAGAGGTTGAAAATAGCTCTGCAGTGAACAGAGCTCTATTCAGAGTGGGCTCAAGGACAACCTTCGTTCCAAGATCTGAGAGTTGAAGCGCTGCAGGCAGAGAAAGGGTCATGGGCAGGGGGTTTTCCAGGGCAGAAGGACCATCACAGGCTCACAAGGCTGCCCCTGCCGTGGTCTACTAGAGGGTGAGTAGAGTAGGGGGTCCATGCAGGCTCTGTCCCTCTGGCTTTCGACTGCTATACTGGAATGGGGACATGGTGAGGAATTCAACACCTACACCTGCCCGGTTGGCTTCCTAGAATCCTCAAATGCCCAGGATGTTTCACATGGCTTCAGGCCCAGGGTGTAGACAGAGCTGACATAGGCAGAGGGTCGTTAGATTCATGAGTTCTTGGGGCACGGCTGTGGTGCCATGGGCTCTTTGAGAAGTCAAGCCACACTGGTCAGCCACTAAACCACTGACCAGATATTCTCCCAGAGCCAGGGAAGCCTCTAGGCAGGAAAGGCAAAAACACTTTCCAATTTTTAAGTGAAGAAAACCAAGTTGCTAAAGGCAAAACGTCTTTTTTTTTTTCCATTGTTTACCATCACCTGCAGAAGACTGAGACCAAACAAGATTCCCACAAAATGAGCTTCTGTTAGAAGCCCAGGCTGAGAAACCTGGGCCACCACTGCCGCTGCTGGTGGGAACCCAGATCTGGCCCAACTGAGCAGAGTCCTCACACTCAGGGCTGCTGGAATAGCAGTCCTCACCCACATGCCCACAGCCTCTCCCACCTCATCCCTGTGCTCCTCCCACTGCTAAGAGAGCCCCATCTCCAGACACATTCCCACACTCCTCCCACTGCTAGGTCAGCTTCTTTTCTGGGCTCGCCGCTGAGGCAAGACTTATTGCAGTGATTCTCTTATTGCAACTGGGGACAATTCTGCCCACCAGAGGGACATTTGGCAGTATTGGATGACTTTCTTTTTCCCCAGAGACAGAGTCTCACTCTGTTATCCAAGCTGGAGTGTAGTGGTATGATCAGAGTTCACGATAGCCTCCAACTCCTGGATTCAAGCGATCTTCCCGCCTCAGCTTCCCAAGTGGCTAGGACCACAGGGGAGTGCCACCATACTCAGCTAATTTTTAAATTTTTGTAGAGACAGGATCTTGCTGTGTTCCCCAGGCTGGTCTTTAACTCCTGGTCACAAGCAATCCTCTAGTTTCAGCCTCTCAAAGTGCTGAGATTATAGGTGTGGGCCACCATGCCCAGCCTAGAAGACATTTTTGGTTGTCATAACTTGGGTTGGTGGGAGGGTGAAGATGCTACTGGCATCTAGTGAATAAAGGCCAAGGATGCTGCTAAATATCCCACAATGCACGAAATAGCTCCCCCTCCCCCCTGCCCACAGCAAAGAATGATCTGGCCCAAAATATCAACAGTGCTGGGGGTGAGAAACCCTGTGTTACCGGAAGGCAAGTACATAGACAGAGCTAGAGGAGCAGGGGCTCATCAGACTCTCAAGCTGCTGAGACATGAAGCTCCTGCAGTGCTCCTGGGCTCCCTGTGGTGCTAAGACACTCTGGCCAGCCATGGAACCAGTCCCCAGATACTGTCTCAGTGCCATCAGCTTCCCTTCCTATCTCAGAAGAAAACCGAACCACTGAACAGTGTTATAAAAAGTAGCTCTCCTCAGTTTGGAAAGATGAAAATCTTCTGGAAATAGACGGTGATGGTTGCACAACATTGTGAATATATTTAATGCCACAGAATTGTACACTTAAAAATGGTTAGAATGGTAAACTTTGTGTTATATATATATTATCACAATAAAACAAGGCAAAACAAACTAAAAACCTAGCGCTCCTCTTGGTCTGGGAGTCCTGAGATCAGAGAAGTCCTAAAGGTTTATACCATATGGCAGATGTGCGTCAGTGAAAGTGTGTCTGGAAGAGGACTTAACATCCACTCAGGGTCTCAGAGGGGCTTATAACAAATAAGAGGTCGGATCTCAACCAAGGATGATTTTAGGATGAACAAGTCACTTGGTGGGGTCTCAAAGCTCGAGGCAGAGCCTGCCTATGGGGATATTCAGGTACCACTGTGAAAATATTGGTTTGGGAAGACCACGTGTTTTGCCTGAGGCCACACTTCCAGGATTTAGACCCAGTTCTCTGACCCCAGGACCCACAGCCTTTCCCTATTTGAGGCCCATGTAGTAAGGGCCAGCAGGCAGAGCTGTGACTACAACTCCAACGTGAGCCTGTAGATAGTATGGGATCCCGTGGTTGCCCTGAGCCCTGCCAAGCTGCTCACCCACCATGCCCCATCCTGCCATGCTGGGATCCCCACCCACAGCTCTGGGAAGCAAAGGTGCCCCATACCTCATCACTGAGCCAGGACTAAAGGAACAAAAGGCAGTTCATCTTATTTATTTTCCTAATAACTATAAGAACATGGGATTATCCTGCAGTTGGTAGATATTAACCATTCCCAAGAGGCAGATGGCAGTGCCCTCCTCTAAAATGGGGAAAAAGAGCCAGCAGCCCTCTGCTACCTGCAGTTCCTAGCTTTGCTCAGAGGGTTCAGCCTGGTCCAGGCATCTGGGGAAGGTGACTAAGTCCCAGGTGTCTCATCGGTGAACTGAGCAGTACCTTTACCCACTCATTCTGATAAGGAATAAACAGGGTGGCAAGCATAAAAGGCCTTGGCTGTGGCTCACCAGAAGTGCCAGTAGATAGGGAGTCACAGGAAAGAGGGCAGGATCTAGAGGTCTGCTGGGTCCCAGGGGACCCCAACCCTGCATTGTGAAATGCCTTTCTGGGTGGAAGATGAACCGGCAGCAGGCAGTGCATCATGCAGCCCAGTCATCCCCCAACAAACCCAAAAGCTGAAAACTGGCCACTGATTAGCAAGTACAGAGGACAGCCAAGGGGCCAGCCAGGATGGCAACCCCTAGAAGTAAAACCCAACTGGGCCAATGCCTAGAGGCAGCCCAGGACACAAAACGGGCCATGTGTGTGTGATGGAATGGGGTGGTGAGGGGTCTATCTGCTGCAACCACAGAAGCCCCGGGATAGACTCAAGAGGCTTCCTGGTTCTATTCTGGGCCCCAGCCTTGACTCGCTGGAGGCCTTGGGCGAGCCGCTTCCTGTTGTTTGGACCAGTATCCGTGTCGGGGAGGCCACACTGCCTCTATGGTCCAGTGGAGAGATATTTAAACAGCCTGTGGCCATAGGAGCTTGGAACCCTGAGGGTTCCACAACCTTGGCTTTAACATTTATTTCAGCCCATGCTGAATACGACCTTATTTAATGAGACTGTATCAGTTATCAATTTTTCCCCCAAATAGTTGTCAAAAATATTAACTATTCAAATTCAGGAACACTGAATATTCTTTTACCAACAAAGGTACTAAAAATGGTTTGTGGCTGAGGAACTTCCTCTCCATGGTTAGAAAAAAAAGTGGGGGAAGTGAAAGCAACAGGGCTGGGCCTTTCCCATTTGTCCCAGCTGTGGTTTCAGCCCCTGAACCCTCTAGGAGCCCCACATTTGTATCCTGTGGCCCAGGGTTCAGTATGGGACAGGTCCCTCGTCCCCTAAGGCCTCAATCAACCAGCAGCATTTGCCATGGAAACACACCCCCACCAAATGGCACAGGCCCGGGGTACCCAGTAGCTTGCTATATCAGCCTCTTTGTGTCTCATTTGTTCACTCTAGACGGAAAACAAAGCACCACAAATGCCAAAGTATTTGGTAAATGACAAGATCTTACCAGGGTCCCTTTCCCGAGATGGGCCTAAACCTCTACCCTCACCATCTCCAAGCCCAGAGCTGTTCACCATGACCTAGCCCACCAGAGTCACAGAGCTCAGGACATACCTGCCAAGCCACTTACCAGATTCCCTGCAGAGCTGGCCAGTGTGGCTGGGGGCCTTGGCACTTTCATGACTTCTCCATGATCAACAACATCAAAATTACTCTTCCAAACCATCACCTGCCAAACCAACAGGCACACCAAGTCAGGGGGAGAAAATCCCCTTGACAGTCCTTCACTAAGAAAATGGGCTCAGGGCCCATGCCCAAAGTTCTAAGCCATGGTGGGACAGTGGTCCCCACCTGACACCCCAACTCAATTCTGGGACCTATCCCACCCCACTGGGGAGTAGGCGTTCTGCACAGGCTTCAAGAGGACCTGGATGTGACCTGGATGAACCACCGCAGTGTGACACCACCAGGCCTTTACACTTGCTGGTTCATCTCCCTAGGGTGTCACAGGCCCAAGCTTTATGGGGTTGGCTTCTTTGCAGGCTGAAGTGTCTGCTTCAGCAGCACCACCTTCTCAGAGAGGCCTTCTGTGAATGTTTATTATAGCCCTCTATTTATTTCCTTCATAGCATCAGAGTAGGTAGTTATTTAATCCAGTTGTGCCTTTTCCTTGTTTATCACCAGCCTCTGTACTAAAATAGAGGCTCCTGAGGGCGGTGGTCTGGCCTATTACACTGTGAGAAGTGGTTAACACATGGACTCCTGGCCAGACCCCTCCTTACCTAATGGCCCAAGGCAAGGGTCTCAACCTCGTAACTCAGTTCCTGCATCTGTGAGATGGGGATGAGCCTCATTCCCAGCTCACGGGCCTCATAGGAGACAGCCTGGCAGACACAGGCACACAGGAAGTACTCAGCAACACCCGTCATCCCAAGGCTAACTCAGCCATGAAAGGCACGTCCTAGGCCAGGCACGGTGGCTCACGCCTGTAATCCCAACACTTTGGGAGGCTGAGGTGGGTGGATCATCTGAGGTCGGGAGTCCAAGATCAGCCTGACCAACATGCAGAAAACCCCATCTTTACTAAAAATACAAAATTAGCTGGGCATGATGGCACACACCCGTAATCCCAGCTACTTGGGAGGCTGAGGTAGGAGAATCGTTTGAACCCAGGAGGCAGAGGTTCTGTGAGCCAAGATTATGCCATTGCACTCCAGCCTGGGCAACAAGAGTGAAACTCCATCTCAAAAAAAAAAGAAAAGAAAAAAGAAAAACACGTCCTATTCCGAGTGTCCTCCTATCAGCAGGGCCATGTCCCTCGCATCCTTGAGCACAGATGAGGGAGGCGTCTGGCTAGGAAGCAAGAGCGCTCCCTGCTGGAGGGTGCTGGCCATGCACGACTGCGTGCTTCCAGGGCCACTTGCAGGATGGCTGGCTTGGGCGTCACAAGAGAACTGGGGAGTGTGTGGCCAGTGGTCACTTGAGGCCACAGAAAATCCACCATATCCACACAAGACGAACACTCCATGAGCTCTGGACACCATCCCTGTCTGTCAGGACGCAGCTGTGAGCCTCGCTCTTTGGGAGCTTCCTCACCACTGAGCAGCTCCACTGTTTACTCTCCCAGATGGATGGCACCTAGGGTCGTGCACATGTCACCTTACAAACAGAATATTAGCACACACACACCCTTGTTTACAAGGTCTTCATGTCACTGTGCAAATCTAACTGCTGAATAAATTTCTAAGAGTAGAGTGGCTATCATGAGTGCAAACAGACAATGCCAAATGTCACTCCGAAAGAGCTCAGAGCAGATATTCAACAGGCAGCCTGGGAGCAGATGGCAGTGCTGCTTGAGGAGGGGCCAGAGTGGGTGGGAGCCTATTTTCCACCAGGCTGCCTCTCCTACTATGTCAGTTGATTCTACCATGACTCTATTTACTGTGTTAAGTTACTAGTCTCCCTGTCTTCTAAGCAACAAGCCAGGCCTCACACTCAGGGAAGGCTCAGGGGTCGCTTTTGTCTTCCTCCTCCCCGTCTGCTACAGCAGGACTGGTGCTGCTGTGGGCAGACATCTGCTATCTCTAATCCAGGCTATAGTCAAGAGCCTCCAACTACCCTCTGCCTTACTAGAAGAGACATAACCAAAATTGGCAGATTTGGCTGAGGCCAGGACTCACATAGGCCAACAAGACTTTTCTAGGCTGAGCAGCCAGAGCTAAGAGGCTGGGCAGCAATGGAATAAACATTCTCGACCATCCATCAGGTCAACAGTGACACAGACCAGCCACTCTTTCCTCCTTGCCTCAGGGGCTATAGTTCTCTGGACAAGAGGACCGTATGGACACTGGTGAAAGACTGCAGGTGGACTCTTCAGTGCTCCTGTCCTCCCCAGTGCCAGGGTCTGGACTAGACCCCAGAAGCAGGGTGCCCGCCAGGAGACAGGTCATAGGTGGTTAGCAGTTAGGGCACAAGGCACCATGGCTAACAGGCTGAAGCCTCACAGCAGAGGGTGACAAGGTGCGATAGGACCTCTTCACAATGACCTCTCTCTGCTGCCAAAAATACTGAAAATGCTGACCCCTCAAATAGTGCCCAAGTGGACTGGGAGCAAAGGGCAGCAGATGACAGAGCAGAGGCTCCCAGGGCAAGAGAATGGCTCTGAAGTGAGACAGGTCCTGGTGCCTGCCCCAGCCCTACCATCTGCTGGAACTTAGTTTCCTCATCTACAGCATGGTGAGATGAGAGGGCCTGCCCCACAGGGTTGTCATGAGAATTAGATGAGGTACGAAGCTCTTGTCACATTGGTCATATTCCTAGGCCTGCAGTAAGATCATATTAATAATCATCATTATCTATTTGTTTAGCATCAGGAAAAGAACTAAAAAACCAACTTTTCACGACAACCACAGCCCAGCCTCCTTCCACTAAGTGCTAGCCTGAGCAGTGAGGATTCTGAGATGCGGCCATAAGGTCACCACCTGCAGGAGACCCATTCTGGGGTGGCAAGGGCCCTGGACCCCAAGCTCCACCAGGGCCTTTTTAGTCACTGAAAGCCACCAAGGAAGCTGGTGAAACCCAGCCCATCCCCCAAACACCATTTGGTTCTGAGCAGAAATCAGCTCAGATTCCTTTCTTCACCATTTCATTTGACTATTCTTTACTTACTTGTTCATCAGAGCCTCCGGAAGCAAAATACTCCCCGGTTCTTGAAAAGGCAACAGTGGTGGCTGGTCCCTAACAGAACAAACAAAAAAAGAGCACACATCAAAGGTCACTCTCGATTCTAAATGCACAGGAAGAAAATGAGAAGTTCCCAAATGAAAGCAGCAGCAAGATAAAGGACTGAGAGCCCACTCGGCCCACTATCCTTAGTAGCCTGTAGCCCAGGAGGCTGCCTACAGCCAGGTGCAAGCACCACCACTCAGGCCTTGGTTCCTGAGCAACAGGACAAGGCCATGCTATGGGACTGTGGGTGACAGAGACGAGTGAATGGGACAGTCTGTGCTGGCAGCCCTCCAGGGCTGGCCTCATTGTCCCCACTTTCCCAATAACAAACCACAAGTCAGAGAGATGCACTGAGGCACCCCAGCTACAGCACTGAGACCAGAACTTGGTCCCTCTGACCCAGACCAACCCCAACACCCAAGATATCCCCAACACTACCCAGCTGCTGACCAGGGAAATAGGGATCTAAAAGAGCCAATGGCTCAAGCAGATGGGGCATAGTTCAGGGCCCAGGTAAGAGGAAGGAGGTTACCAAAGATGCTTGGGCAGCAGAGCAACGTGACACGTATCTCTAACATGCATTCACTTTTCTTATGTTCAGGCCATGGGTAGTGATGTGCCCGCTCTGGCTTCCCAGATGCTGAAGGTCTGTGTGACCATCTGAAGGGGAATGTCAGGCATGTGCCAGGTCACACTCCAAGGGCCAGAGAGCATGTCCAGGCTCGGGGGAATGCAGGATTAATGATCTCCTGGTAAAGGTGGGTTCTTCCCCATATGCCTAAAACCTATCCCAGAAAGGTGCACAGAGTAAGGATCTGTTTAGCTATGACACCATGACCACAGCTATCACCATTTCCTCCTCCCAGTTGAACTTTTATTGTGGCCAGTACCTGACATTCCCAAGCAAAATCAAATAAAAGAGGTTCCCTCGTAGAGAACAGCACAGCCACCGTCACCAAGTCCACCTCAGTTCCTCCAGACCAGTACAGGGAGTGCCAAGAGCCCCAACTTCCCATGAGAGGGACTCTGGCAGCATATCTACAGCTGATCCATCAGCAAGAGGAACACTGAGAGGCACCTTCCACTCAATGCCAAAAAAAGACCAGCCAAGTCGTGGGAGGGAAAAGGGACCTCAAGGCCGTGGAGGAAGCAGGTTTGTCTCCCAGAAAGACAGGCAGGTTGAGAGGTGCCATCCAGCCTCAGACACACTGGACAGCAGTGAGTATGCCCTCCCCTGCTTCCAGAGTCCATCTTCGGCCCTTCCTGTCAGAGATGCTCCTTACAGGGGTGATGAAGAAAGCGAGTATAACACTGGTGAACACCGAGCACTCAGGTGCTCAGAGCACAGCACCTGCATTAACCTGCTTAATCCTCAGAGGACGGTCTGTGGGGTGACCCATTGTCTTAGTCCATTTGTGTTGCTATAAAGAAATATCTGAGACTAAGTAATTTGTAATGAGTAGAAGTGTATTGGCTCACAGTTCCGCATGCTTGAAAGTCCAAGATCAGGGGTCCAGCAACTGGCAAGGGCCTTCTTGCTGTGTCATCTCATGGCAGAAGGGGAAAGAGAAGATGAGAAAGAAAAGGGGGCCAAACTCATCCTTTCGTAAGGAACCCTCTCCCACAGTAATAAACCCACTCCTGAAAGAATGGCATTAATCCATACATGTGGGCATGGCCTCATGATCCAAATATCTCCCATTACACCCCTAAGCCACCATTAACCAGGATAATATAGATCCATTTTCTCAAATAGGGGAACAATGCATCCATCACTCGGATACCCTTTCAGGTAGACAGTCGCCAAGGGGTTAACAGAGGGGGGTAGTGTAATTTCAGGTAACTTTTACTTGATTTTTAGAAATTTTGTCATTTTTCCATTACTTTGAACCTTTTTTTTTTTTTTTTTTAGACGGAGTTTCACTCTTGTTACCCAGGCTAGAGTGCAATGGCGCGATCTCGGCTCACCACAACCTCCGCCTCCTGGGTTCAGGCAATTCTCCTGCCTCAGCCTCCTGCGTAGCTGGGATTACAGGCATGCGCCACCATGCCCAGCTGAATTTTTGTATTTTTTGTAGAGACGGGGTTTCACCATGCTGACCAGGATGGTCTCGATCTCTTGACCTCGTGATCCACCCGCCTCGGCCTCCCAAAGTGCTGGGATTACAGGCATGAGCCACCGCGCCCGGCCCTACTTTGAACCTTTTTATTTTTATTTTTTTGAGACAAAGTCTGGCTCTATCGCCCAGGCTGGAGTGCAGTGGTATAATCTTGGCTCACTCCAACCTCTGTCTCCCAGGTTCAAGCGATTCTCCTGCCTCAGCCTCGCTAGTAGCTGGGATTACAGGTGCCCGCCACCACACCCAGCTAATTTTTGTATTTTCAGTAGAGATGAGGTTTTACACTGCTGATCAGGCTGGTCTCGAACTCCTGGCCTCAAGTGATCCACCTGCCTAGGCCTCCCAAAGTGCTGGGATTACAGGCATGAGCCACTGCACCTGGCAAACTTTGAATTTTTTAACAATGAATATATGGCTTTGCTATATTAATACGAACACCAAACAACAAAACTACTTTTGTTGTGAGGAAAAACAAAGAGGAAACAGAGAAAAGAGAAGGAAACCAGTACATGAAATGTCAAAAAAGATGGGCCCTTTGCCTGTCCAGAGCTCACTGAGTAATGGCAGGTTTCCAAGAAGTTACAGCAGCTAAGGGACAAATACTTGCAGGTCACTCTCCCTTCCTGTCATGGCTCAACCACCAAATGCCAAGCTGGGAAAATGTGGTGGATTCAGAGCAGCAGCAACAGCAATAGAACCAACGAAGCCCTCAGTTCAGCAGGGGTCATGACCAGAAAGTAAGCGCTGGAGCCCTGTATATGAGTGCTAGTGCCCCTTCCAGAGACCAAGCCCCAGGAGGCTCCGGGGATGAAGTGAGTGATAAGCTGTGTGGGTCTGCAGTCCTCCCTAATTTATATAAAATTTGCCTGTTTACCAAGAGGACCACACAGCTCCTGCTCCAGGTTGCTTCCACAAAGGCTCCTGTTCCTCTGCCTAGGGCTCACATAAGCAGCCCAGGACACTCAGAGGACAGCACAGAGAACACCTGGGCTCTGCTGTGGACCAAAGCCAACCTGTACTGTAGAAGAGACCGTCCACTGCTAACATGCTTCAGGGTCTAGCATTGGAGGCCCTAGACCACTTCGGCCCTTGCCAACCTTCCAGGCTCTCTCTTCTCTCCACCCTAGTGCTCTCGGCCCACCAGACTGCTTACTGCTCCTCAAACAGCATGAGCTAGACAGAAAAGGTCCTCTCATTCTCTATATTCTTTCTGTCATTGACTGCATTGAGTTCTTAATTCAAGTATTTTCAATCTTTTGTGATTTTATATAAATTCATTTAAGGCTACAAATTTGCCTCTGATGACACCTTCAATAGATCCCAGAAGTTTCCAGTATGCAACATTTTCAGTCATTCACTTCCATATGTTTAGTTTCCACTGTGATTTCCCCTTCAGCCCATCAGTTGTTTGGGAGTACATTCTAGAATTTCCAGGCTGGGCAATGGTGGCTCACACCTGTAATCCCAGCACTTTAGGAGGCTGAGGCAGGTGGATCATTTGAGGTCAGGAGTTAGAGACCACTCTAGCCAATATGGTGAAACCCTGTCTCTATTAAAAATAAAAAAACTAGCTGGGCATGGTGGCAGGTGCCTGTAATCCCAGCTACTCAGGAAACTGAGACAGGAGAATTGATTGAACCCAGGAGATGGAGGGTGCAGTAAGCCAGGATCACACCATTGCACTACAGCCTGGAAGACAGAGCGAGACTCTATCTAAAAAATAAATAAAATAAAATAAAGTTTCCAAACCATAGGTACTTGGAGGAGTCTCTTCTTATCATTTCCAGCAGCCAGATATGATACATGCTCTTGGAGACTGTTCTGCCCTCATGATGGTTTATTCCTTTTATTTAATCAATCACTCTTCATGCATCAAGGTATCTCCTGGAGTAGGGCTGTTGCCCAATGGATCCTGTCCACAGGTAAGGCCTGTCCCCGGGTGCCTCTGCACACCCCTGAGGATTCCTCTGAGCAGCAGCTCCACGCTGGGCCTTCAGCAGTGTGGATGCCAGCCTGCCCTCGGCCACCAGAGGTGCCCATCTGTGGGAAGCCCTGGTCTCCTTCTGACTCCAGGCCAGGTCCACTAGCAGGGATGCCTCACAGGCTCGACAAGGGCCTCCCTCCCTCCCTTCCCTGAAAGACCAAGTAGAGTCTTCAGGGAGATGGTCCTGGTTAACCAGTTATGAACCCAGACACAGGCTGGCCTCCCTGCTACGCTTCCTGCTGACTGGGCCACATCTGGCCCTGGAGCTTGGCTGGACCCATACCCGTCATTTTACCACACGTCACTCTCCCTTGCCAATTTCCAGACCTAAAGGACCCACAGCACCTGACTTCTTCAAACGACAAAGTATCAAGAGACAAAGTTTTTTTTGAAGGCAAAACAAAGGAGCCCGTGGTGATTAGATTTCACAGCCATGCTGGCTCTCGCTCTGCTGCCCCGGCAGCTGACGCTGACGTCGTTGCTCTCCTCATCCTCCTCACCCTCTCCCACCTGACTCTCGAAGGCCCCTGCATGCCCACAACAGCTATGCCGGCAAACCCACCACTACCTCGCAAAAGTTGCAAAATATTTTTTGTTGGCTCTCATATGCACAGTCTGCCAGCAAACAAGTAGGATTGTCGCACCACATGGCCCTCAGTCAGAGGTAAACGCAGAGTAGCCATCGCACAGAGAATGGAACTGAGGAGGCCCAACAGGCCTTTGGAGTGAGTGCTCTGGTCTCCGACCCCTGTGCTCAGACAGAGAAATGGCAATCCAGCCCACTGGGATGCTTCTTCCAGACCCCCACCAGGAGACTCCTGCACTCACTTACCAGCACCTGCTGTGAGCCGGACTCTAGTGGCTGAGTAGGGCCTGATAACTCAACGGATAGGGAGTGGCCTCCTGACCCTGGCCGACGACACCTGCTCCCAGCCCTCAACTCTGGGCTGCTGGCAGGGGACAGAGGGCCAGGCTGACCTCTTGGTTTCTTAGAGTGCAGTAAATGAGCTGTTCTCTCTCTGCATGTCCTCTCACCTCTCACAGGAGATGCCCAACCACCCAAGCCAAGCGTGACCCTCCCAAGCATCAAAACAGTCCTCCAAAATAAAATGCCTAGACAGGAGCCACAGAGCTCCCACAGAAATAAGGGAGGGGCGGCCCACTTCCAGAGCTGCCCTCCACCTGGGGTGGCCAGATGGATGACCCACTGGCCTGGCCACTGTCACATGGCTGCCTCCCGTCCTTGAAGGTGCATCCCCTTTGCTGCTGCTTTCCCAGCCTCAATCTAGGGCCCAGCATGGCACAAGCATCCAGTAAGCATTAGAGGGTCCCCTACCCTGAGCCTGTGAGTTCCTGCCAACTAAGCCTCTAAGCATGGCCCTGAGCAAAGACAGCAGCACCTATGCAGATCTGGGTCCAGGGCAGGGGCTGCTCACCCCCATGGGGTAGGGGGTAGGGTGGCGGGGACGCGTGGAACCTCGTGCAGCTCAGTCACTCTACAGCGACACGCACACCAACTGCACAGCCACAAACACCAGATTTAACTCCCCACCCACGACCCGCCCACCATCCTCTCCCAAATAGCTCTAGGGAACTTAAACCAAGTAAGTGTGGCTCAAGATTATGTTTCAGAAAATACAGAAAGATAAATCTGTATTTCTAGCACACTTCCCCCCAAGCTTGCCACACACAGGGCTGTGAGGGCCTCGCATGGGGCATGAGGCTTCGAATGACAATGGTAGTTGGTAGGGAAGCCCTTCCCTCTCTTGACCAGTGTTCCCTTCTGTAATATGAGGGGGTGATACGGGATGATAAGGCTCTATTGCAGCTCTGACAACCCAATCGGTATGACATCCAGCGAGAGCCACAGACTCCCTTTCCTCCTGCTTAACGTCACAGTTGTGTCACATTCCCTGACCAAGGCTTTCCAGAGCCTCAAATAGGGCACTGGCACCAGTGCCACCACATGGGTTTCCTGATCCACCAGCCATCCTCCAGGAGTCAGGCCCTCCTAGCATTTTGGGAGGCCAAGGCAGGTGGATCACTTGAGGTCAGGAGTTCAGACCAGCCTGGTCAACATGGTAAAACCCTGTCTCTACTAAAAATGCAAAAATTAGCCGGACATGGTGGCGTGAGCCTGTAATCCCAGCTACTTGGGAGGCTGAGGTGGGAGGATCACTTGAACCCTCGAGAAGGACAGGCCTGACAAAGGGCAGTGCACATGGACCTGTACACCAAGGCACCCAGCAAAGCAAACCCTTGAGGGCAGCTAGTGGGGACACCGAGTCTGGGTCGGGGAGTCTCCTCAGCCTACCCACCAGGGGACAGATTCCAGGAGCTGCGTGACAAGAGAAGCCAAAGCAAAATGTTCCGGGGAGACAACGACCTAAGCAAAATTAAAAGCCAGATGAACCCAAGAGAGTCCAAGGGTGTGCAGGAGGAGGGGAAATACGCCACAACCGCATGCCGAGAATGGGGCTGCTAATGCACCAGACAATCCCATGCACCCATTTCCCTAACAAACAGACTGCCCACCCACTCAGCATCACCAGAATCGTGCCCACAACAGAATGCCCTTTTAAAGAGCTGTCACCTAAAATGACATCATGTCATTTTCTATGAGCTCAGGTGGAAAGGGACTAACATCTGTGAGGACCTACTGTGTCCAGTGCTGGGAAATTCAGGCACATCCTCACCTACCATGAGGCAGACAATGGGATGCCAATGTCATAGAAAAGAAAAGAGGTTCTGCAAAGTTAAGGTCTTGCCCAATGTCACATAAAAAGAGGCAACACCGGAATCATCTGACCCAGTGCCCAAGCCCATTCCTCCCCTCCTGAAGCTCAGGCTGTTTCAGATGAACAAGATGGGAGAGGACCCATGGTTTTTCAAAACCAGAAATGGGTGGGTACAAACTGCTTGTTCCTAAAAATACTGGGGTTTTCCTGAGAAAGCTAAGTATCACTCCCCACCAGACAAGGCTGTGTAACCTCCCCAGCTGAACACATCCCAGCACTTGGCCTCAAAGATGTTTGCAAAGGTGACCAGTGCAGGCTCTGGTGCTCCCAGGGCAAAGGCTGCGGAAAGAGGGCAATGCACCACGCCCCACAGGCAGTACTTCCCCATCTGTCCACTCTCCTCTCAGGGTGGGCAGCTTTGAGAGGCAGAGGATCCTTTGTCGCCCAGAGTCCTCAAGCCAAGATTGCAGGAGAGAAGCACCAGAATTCTTCAGGGTCACAATAAACTGGTAACCAACATCCACCCCCGCTATGGTTTGAATGTTTTTGTCCCCACCAAAATTGATAATGAAATTGAATCCCCAGCCAGAGATGGTGGCTCACGCCTGTAGTCCCAGCATTTTGGGAGGCCGAGGCAGGCGGATCACTTGAGGTCAGGAGTTCAAGACCAGCATGGTCAACATGGTAAAACCCTGTCTCTACTAAAAATGCAAACAATTAGCCAGGAGTGGTGGCATGCGCCTGTAATTCCAGCTACTCAGGAGGCTGAAATGGGAGGATCGTTTGAGCCCGGGAGACAGAGGTTGTGCCACTGCACTCCAGCCAGCCTGAGCAACAGAGTAAGACTCCATCTCTTAAAAAAAAAAAAAAAAAAAAAAAGAAACTGAATTTCCAAAGTAAGTGTGGCTTTTTGGAGGTGACTAAGTCACAAGGGCTTTGCCCTCACGAAGGGGATTAGGCTCACTTATGAAAGGGCTTGAGAAAGGGAGTTTGGTCCTTTCCACCATTCCACCTTCTGCATGTGAGGACAGTGTTCCTCCCCTCAGATGATGCAGCACTCAGGCCCCATCTCAGAAGCAGAGAGCAGCCTTCCCCAAACTCTAGTACCTTGATCTGGGACTTCCAGCCTCTGGAACTGAAAAATAACTTTCTGTTCTTGATAAGTTACCCAGTCTCAGGTATTTTACTACAACAGCACAAAACAGACTAAGGTAACCCCCTAGTCTCATGAAGTGAGCCTGCCCAAACAAAAGGCCCCTCAAATGGGCCGACGTGTGCCACTCATGTGCCAGAGAACCACCAAGCCACCCACACGCCGACTCCTGGCTGACGAGCTGCCCTCAACACCAGCACACAGGTCTAGCCCTGGAGACCCAGAGCTGCCCTGGATGATCCTCATCTTAGCTGGCACTTGGCAATTTCCTGTCCTGGCGCTCCTGTACCTTAGGAGACAACTGAAAGGTATATCGGGGTGAGTCTGGTCTCAACTCAGACAAGACAGTTGAAGCCCAATAGTACTGTGCCCTGACCCTCCTTTCTCTACCCTGAACCTCCCCACAGTTCCCCCAGAGGGCTTGCTAGGGCCCTTCTCCTGGCACCTGTGGAGTCCCCAACCCCTGGTCAAGGTCCGCCTCATCCCCACAGCAGCTCCCTGCAGCTGACCTCACTGCTGCTCACCCCCAGCCTGCATCGTCCACTTCTCAGATGCGGAAGTGGAAGCACAAGGGAGTTGCTGCACCACCGGCCCTAAGACTCAGTGGCCCTCTCTCCCACAGCTCTTCCTAGGCAACTCTGAGGACACAGCAGGTCCTCTGCGTCCAAACCAAAGTTTCATGGGGTTGCTTCCTGCTGGATCAGAATGGGGTCATGTAGCAGCAAGATGAGGACACAAGCCGCCATAAGCCTGCTGGTACCCTACACAGACCTGTGAGCAAAACACAAAAGTGACATCTGTGGGAGTTACGTGGATCTCATGAAGACAGAGTAGACTGGTGGTTACCAGGGCTAGGATGGGGAAGGGGAACCAGGGAATGAAGGCGTAAAAAGAAGAGAATATAAATGTATTTATTACCACTGAACTGTACACTTAAAAATGGTAAACATGGTGAATTATATACATATATGTTACCCCAATAAAAATAAGTAAATAAAAACAAGAAGGCCAGATGCAGTGGCTCATGCCTGTGATCCCAGCACTTTGGAAGGCTGAGGCGGGTGGATCACCTGAGTTCAGGAGTTTGAGACCAGCCTGGCCAACATGGCGAAACCCAATGCAAAAATTAGCCGGGCATTGTGGCAAATGCCCGTAATCCCAACTACTTGGGAGGCTGAGGCAGGAGAATCGCTTGAACCCAGGAGGCGGAGGTTGCAGTCATCTGAGATCGCGCCACTGTACTCTAGCCTGGGCAACAAAATGAGACTCTGTCTCAAAAATAAATAAATCGATCAAAATAAGAGTGAAATCACAAATGGAATTTTAAAAGTCGTATGTACATGTGATAGAAACTGCACAGACACAAGTACTTGTCCCAGCTCTGGCACCCTAGGAGTCATAAGACCCCTATAAATCCAGACAGCTCTCAGTTTCACCATCTGGACTCAAAAAAAAAAAATGCTTTCCAATCTGCCATCCTCCTTATCCATAGGACAGAAGCCCCAGGCACCCGAGACCTACTCAGGAGCCCCGGGCTGCTCAGCCACACAATTCAGGAAGTGGCTGATAGCAGCTGCGCTCCATAAGGCCCTTGGCCACCAGGACCCCATCACATCGCCACTTCCCGGAACAGAATGTGAAAGATGAAGTCACCAAAGAACCAGCTGCACATCTTACTGGAAGGTCTGGGTGAGTGGGAGCCTATGAGGACGACACACCTGCTGCAGAGTGCACAGGCAGAACCCGGCCCCTTTGTCAGCAGGCCCCTGTGATGTGGCCCACCCCAGCCAGGCCCTCATGGGTCATGAACATCCTAGGAACCAGTTGGGTGACAACATAGGCCCAGTCCCTGCGGATTTCTCCCCTTGGTTGGAGCAAAGGAGCCACAGATCTCCACAAACGCGAGGTACTTTGTTCAGACAGTGGACCCCGTATCTTAACCAAATGCCCAAATTAAGGCTGCTCGACTGCACTACGCTCCCTTAGGAAACCAACATTAGCTGACTCTCTTTTTTGGGGGTGTTTCTGTTGAGACGTTGTCTTGCTTTGTCACCCAGGCTGGAGTACAGTGGCACAATCACGGATCACTGCAGCCCCAACCTCCCAGGCTCAAATAATCCTCCCACCTCAGCCTCCCAAAGTGCTAGGATGACTGGTGTGAGCTACCGCGCCTGCCCCATTAGCTGACTCTGAATCGCTCCAAACCCAGGGGCAGAGCTAAACATGACAAAGAGCCACAGCAAACCCTGGCAGACCTGGGTCCCAGGGGTGCCAGGCTGGGGCATGGAGGTGAGCTGTTCTTTGCTGGAAGTAAATAAGGCCTTCTCTTGGGCAGTCCTGCCCCATACGTGCTCACACACTCAATACCCCTACCTCAGCCCTCAGCCTGCCTCTTCAATCATGTTGCTGCTTCCACATCATTAGTAAGGAACAGAGATCGGTTCATTTCTCTTCTCCTTTCCTCTGGGCATTGTGAGCCTGGTGCCCTGAAGAAGAAAAGACCCAGCCATATCCACACCCTAAACCATTAGCTGTCCCTCAGCCTGGTTCCCACATCTCTAGGTTTAACAGCAGATAAGCGACCACACAAGGGGATGCACCACGGTCCTTGCTTCACTTCCCAGAGAGAACAATGTCAACAGCTTTCATCTGTGTGCTGGATGCAATGCCAGAACACCAGGAATGACATTTTAGATTCAACATTCAAGTGTTCTCAGCCTAAGTGGTGAGTTCGCTGTTTAAAGAACACTCACAAAAAGAGGTGATCACTTGATATGCATCTGTTTCAAACTGTTTCTGAGTTGCTGCTGTTGTTGTTTTTGAGGGAGGCAGGAGAGGTAACAGCATTCACATGATTTTCAAATGCCCTCATGGGCATAAGGTCCCAAACGGTTACACATGAATCTGAATAATTGGCTTACCAAAGGCTAGCAAAGGTGGCTCCTGAACAGGCTTACACCAGGCCCAGCAGCCACCCACTCTGCATGTGCCAGCCCAGGGAGAACAGGCTCACTGGTCTTGTGCACTGGATATGTCCCTGACAGGGAAGGCAAGGGATCACAACAAGGCTGGAGGCAGCAAGCAGCCTCTAGGCCTATGTCCCTATCCCCTAACCATGGCCAAATGGCCCCCAGGTCCCCTAACTCAGATGGCAGTGGAAACCCAAACAGCTCAGAAAGCACCAGGCTAGATATCTCACACCTAGCTGACGGCCCAAGCCATATAAGCACCCCCAAGGCCTCCCTCAGCCTCGCAGGCTGAGGAGGGACAAACTTGAAATCGCTGGACTCCAGACCTCCCATCCCAAGTGGGCAGGAGACATTCTGATGACTGCTCCAGTAGGAGACATTCTGATGACTATTCTGGTCAGGAGGGCTCGGACACTACTTCCTAGTGGGAGTGCTAGGTGTGAAAGGCCTGGACCCAGGCCAGCTGCTAGGGAGAGCTGCATGTGGCCTACTCCCCACAGCCAAACCCCAGGGGCCCACGCACTGGCCACTCCCCACCCAGGGAGACCAGGGCACCAGCTGCTTTGAAGCTCATTCAGAAAGGAGGCCTCTGCTTCCTTGATTCCATTCTAGGAATTCTCAAACAAACATGAAGGGGATTTCCCTTCTTCGGCCCAGCCCCTGCAAGACACCTGAAGTTGCCTTGGTCTCTAGACACATCGATGTCTGCCAGTCTGAGGACCTCCAGGAGACCCTGATGTCAGCTCAGAGCATGGGTTCCAAGGCTCAACTCAACCTCTGGACCCAGGGATGGCTGAGGCCGTTAGGGGACAGATTCCATTTAGGATCCTAGGGGGCAGCTTGCCAACCATGCCCAGATGGAGCCCCCAACCCCTGCCCAATTCAACTCTCATATACCCTTCTCAGCTGCACCAGTCCCAGGCCGAGCAATCTGTCCAGGTAACAGGGAAAGGCCTCTATCCCTCTCCCTGCAGACTGTGTGGGTGACAAGCTTGTTTCTGCATCTCACCCACCGTCCAGACTGTGAGGGTATCACCACTCCACACCACTCAGAACCTGGCCGACACCTCTCACCTGATGCCCGTGTAGTGTGTAGAGCAGCCGGCCCTCCATCAGGTCCAGGATCTTCAGGGTTGAGTCGCTAGAGGCCGTGATCAGGTAGCTTCCCGACGGGTGGAAAGAGAGCGCGTTTACTGCTGCGCTGTGCACTGGGGGAAGGACATCAGTCAGGTGCTGGCTGGGAGGCACAGGGAGCAAGCTGAAGCCCAGGACGGGCAATCAGGGCTAATCGAGGCTCGTCACAGGCCTGATGGGGCTGGGCCAGGATGGTCATTGCTCAGAAGAGCTGTGGAGAACCCAGTAGGGATTTCCCAGGAAAGGGAAACAATCAAAGGACAGGAAAACGCCCATTCAAAGCCAAAGGCAGGCAGTGGAAGACAGGCAGATGGAAACAGATGCAAAAGCCAGAGACAGCAGATAATTCCTCCATCCTCTCCCATGGTACTGAGTGGTCAAGCTGGCACAAAATAGAGCACTCAGACATACAAACATAGCCTTTGGTCTGTCCAACATACATTTGGTTTCTTTCAAGAAACCAAATGGGAAATAAAACACCTGAAATGTCAATACAATGCCACTGCCATACAGGAAGGACGTGCATGGGGGCAGACGAGCAGAAAGCTCAGACATTCTTAGGAACCAGTCAGGCCCGCGTTCGGACCCCCAGCCTCCTGTCAGCTCACATCCTGGCCTTGAGCAAGCATCTTTTTTTTAAGAGACGGAGTCTTGCTCTGTCGCCAGGCCGGAGTGCAGTGGCACAATCTCAGCTCACTGCAGCCTCCATCTCATGGGTTCAAGAGATTCTCTTGCCTCAGCCTCCTGAGTAGCTGGGACTACAGGTGCGCCACCACATCTAGCTAATTTTTGTATTTTTAGTAGAGATGGGGTTTCACTGTGTTGGCCAGGCTGGTCTCAAATGCCTGACTTCATGTGATCCACCTGCCGGAGCCTCCCAAACCACTGGAATTGTAGTCGTGAGCTACCACGTCTGGCCTGAGCAAGCATCTTGACCACATTGAGCCTCAGTTCCTCCATCTGTGCGGGTGCTGTGGGGATGCTACTAAGGTAAGCACATGAGGCCTTTGCAGAGTGAGCCATCCAATGCCAACACAGATGTTCCTCTCCTTTGCCCCCTGCATCCCATGCAACTCCAGGTCTTGCCATTTCACCCACTCAACAGCTTGGGCCTGTCCATGACTCTCTTTTCCCTGTCATCCCAGCCTAACCCCATCATCTTTTCTGGTATCCCTCACTCTCCAAGATCCGGCTACCCCACCAGCTCTGTCAATTCCCCCAGCCGCAGAGCTTTTTTTACCCCTTGTTTCCAACGGGCCTGGGAGACTTTGCCCTCCCCTGTCCCTGACCTTAAAGCTCAGTACTGGAAACCACCTCCGCCAGGAAGCCTCCCCTGGCCTCCCAATTAGGGCTACCCCTTCATTTGTCTTTCCAAAGCACCACAAGCTTCCTATCAGTTCACTCTTCATGTTTACATGCAACTATCTGACTCGCATCTGGATCTCCCACGAGACCATGAACTCCAGCAGGCAGGGGTGGTGCTGAGTCCCTGGCTCCCAGCTCAGTGCCGGTGCCAAGCAGGACTCAGAAAGTGGTTGGTGAGCAAGCGCTTAAGCTGGGCATACAGAAGCCCCAACAGGTTATACAGCCCTCCCTCAAGGCCAATAGCATGTTCCAGGTGAAGCCAGGGGCAGACCTGGGCAGTCTAGAGCAACTCCATAGCCAATGCATGGATCAGCTGTATCACAGCCTCCTAGGGTGACTTCTGAGGAAAACCCCAGTGTCTTCCTTCCCATTACCACAAGCCCAATGAGGAAAACCAGTGGGGCTAAAATAACCGCAACCCTGCCAAGTCAGAATTGCCACCAACATAAAGGCAAACTCAAAACCAACCGTCATCTTAGCACTGGGAGGCTGCAAGAACCACTGCTGGGCTGGTAAACACGCCCACTGTGAAACGGTCCTCAACAAAGCCCACAGGGTGCATGCAGCCCCTCAGATGCCAACCCAGCTGATGTGCTGATGTGCTGGGGAGTCTGGATACATGTTCCCAAGCACACTTAAGAGGAGACAGCCAAGGCTTTACGTAACATGATATTTATATCTGAACAACACCCTCCAAGCGCCAGGAACTCTAGGAGGCAGCCTGGAGAGGGACCAGTGGGGTCTCTGAAGCCAGCTCTCAGAGGCAGAATTCAGAGCCCCCCACACACACACAAAGTCTGCACTGGGATAAAGGCCACCCCCACCCCTCCATGAGCAGAAGCTGGCAGAGGAGCAGCCGGTGGCAGGAGGGTGCAGAAGGGAGGCCACGCTCAGGGAGCTCAGGGCTTCCCAGCACCACCAGGGTGGTAGGGTCAGTGTATGGATGGCCACACCATGGCCCTCCACCTGGTCAAGCCCATCCAAGAAAGAATCTCTCCCAGAGGAAGGGTATCAGAAGCCCCACTCCACATAAATGCCAGGAATACCCAAGGCTGGGTGGAAACACCAAGAGCCATTTACTCCAGAAGAGGGGTTGGCCTGGCACACCAGGCTTTGGGGAATGTCCAGACACCAGGACCCACCCGCCTTTCCCCACTTGCTCTCTGCCTCATCCACTGGCCGCACCAGCCTCTATTCTCACTCCTGCCTCTGTGGAGGTGGTAGAGAGCGGGTAATCTAGGGAGGCCTCATCATAAGAACCATCCCTGCATGGAGTCTACCATGAAGGCTCCATGAGGGCATGAGCCTTCTGGCATGATGCCTTGAGCGCCAACTGTCTGAGAATGACCCACTTTTTGTCAAGTCCAAAGCCCCAGGCCTCTTCTTGGCTCCATGGCAGATATAAGTGATGACACACACTGCCACCTAGGTGGCAGCTATGAGCTCATGGCTCTTATCTCCCCTTGTCCATCCCAAAGAGAGAACTCTGACTCCAGGTCAGAGATACACCAACGTCAAACTTCTACAGATCATCAGGGGCCCAGGGATGAGACCACCACAGCCCCTGCTCCCAAACACCAAGAACTAGTCATGGATTGTGGGCAGCAGGTCGCCTAAGCAGAGACCCAAATACCTGCCCTCCACAACACTCTGCATGTAAAGGCCTGGGCAAACCTAGGCCCACTACCTAACAGGCTCCAAACCAGCCGAGGGCCCAGAGAAAGCCTGGGTGCCCATGCAGGAGGTACCTCTTTGGAGGAGACCATGCCAGGGCCAAGCCCCACCCCAACATCCTTCCACAAAAGGACAACTCACTTTCTCCAGGGTGGTATCTTGTAATGCGCAACTGGTATTACCAGTGACATGGTGGCTCTGGGTTAACAAGAGGCTTTGGATTCATACCACAAAGGTGCTCTGATACCTGCAGCAAAGGACACCCAAAATACTCCTCTTTGCAAATGCCATGTAAATGCTCCCTTCAAGATGGTGGAAAAGTAGGTTGGCTAGATCTGGTGAGACAGCACCACAGCACCCCAATCAACTCTTTTAGTCTCAAAACACCAAGTACAGGGTGCAGGCCTGCCCTGCTAGCTGCAACTACTTAAAACCCTCCAGCCAGGCATGCTGGCTCATGCCTATAATCCTAGCACTTTGGGAGGCTGAGGTGAGAGGACTGCTTGAGTTCAGGAGTTTAAGGTCAGCCTGGGCAATACAGTGAGATGCCAACCCCACCTCTGAAAGGAAAAAAAAAGAAAAAACCCTCCATGACCATGTAGGAGGCCAGGCGGGGGTGCAGGAGTACACTAAGGACCAGTAGGACTCTGAGTTCTAAGCCCTGCTGACAGCCAGCCAAAGAGACCACCTCTCCCAGGGAGCCTGGGAATTAAATGACTAATCATTGAAGTGCAAGGAACCCAGCATGAGACAGTAGACAGAATGCCAGGCTCAAAGGCCTTCAGGTGGACTCAGACCCACAGCTTTCCAGCTGTGTGACCGTGGGCTGCACACTCCACATTTGTGAAATGGAGAGTAACCCTACTTTGCTGGCCACCAAGGCCTGTCACTGGATAATGGACCTGCACGTGCTGTAAGCCACGAAGCACATTACAGGTTCTGGGACGGGGGCTGCTGCTCAGATGCCTGAACAGTCTTAACGTGGGCTTAGAGCATATGGAGCTAACCCACCGCCGTGGGGATTGGCACTCCTAGGGCTCCACAAGCCCATCAACTCCTTGCTGAATTGGGAAATCAGAACTGCTCCCTCCAGTGATAGGCCAGAGCCAAGAAACTCCTTGCCTGGGAAGAGAGTCAGCCAGCACAAGGAAAATGGCTCCAGCTGCCTCCAATAGCCCAAAGCCCCAAGCAGGCTTCAACTCCAACAACCCTAGCCAGAACAGGAAGTGCCCTCCATAGAGCACAACATAAACGGCTGGACGTAGGCAGGTTGGCTTGCTAGCCACACACTGCAATAACATTAACCAACTCCTCTCACAAGAGACCATCAACCTCTGACATCAGAAGGCCACTCTGGAAGTGCCTGGTGCCCATCCAGAGTCACTATGGGAGACACTGGATGTCACTGTGTCCTTAGGTTTCCCTTGGGTTTCCTAGGGATCAGGGAAAGAAAGCAGATTGGGCATCCGTTGCCAGGGTACTGGGAGCCACTGGGTGCCCTTCCTGGGGAATGAGCCTCCAAAGAGATCCCACTGCACCTATGGGAGTGGGGGAGTCACTTGGGTAGAGGGTTCCCCACTAGTTTCAGCTAGAGGTTTCCTGGGGAGCCCCTAGACCTGAGCAGACCTGGCCAGGTCCTCCCGTCAGCAGGGGATGAGAGGTATGTTCCCCCTACCGGTGAGCTCAGATCAACCTGGCTCACTGTGCCTGAGGGTCAGCCTAGGAGCTATGGGATGAGTCCACTATCCTGTGAACAGTTACCACTAGCCATGGCCTTGAATGGGGAGTTCAGGGGGAACCGGCTGTGTTTATGGGGCACTCCAAATCCCACTAAGCCTCCTATCTGCACTAGGGGTGGCTTAGGGATGAGACACTGCAGGCCCACTCAGAGGCTGTCATAAGAGGCAAGGCCAGAAGCACAAGCAGACTGCAATCTCCCAGCGGGGCCTGTCAGCCCACACACTCAGCTCCACTCAGGTCTTGGCCCCCAGGGCTCATCTGAGTCCACCCACACCTCCCTGACCTGCCATCATGGAGCTCCACTCCTACCCACCGCCAAGCCTGCTCCCTCAAGGACCCCAGGTCCCTCTCCCCAGCACCCACCAGTCTCCTCGACTGCTCTGCATCACACTACCTCCTGACCACCCTCTTCACAAGACCCCGCTCTCCTTCACTCCCCAGCCTCTGCCCTCCTCAGCTCTCCCATGCTGGGAGATGGGGCTCATATCCCTCCCTCTGGCTTACTTTGTGGACCTTTATCTTCTGTGGCCCCTCAATTATAGGGACTCAGAATGTGGCCTCAGCCATTCTCACATTCCAGATCCCTGGGGCCAACTGGGTCAGCTTCTCTGCTTCTACTCAATCTCTGAAACCCATTCCCCACCCTGATGCCAGCCCCCACTTTGATACTAGGCACAGCTGGTCCACTAACCCATCACTGGGGCATACCAGCCCCCAACCCCAGCAGGCTCTGGACACCACTGCCCTCTCAGATGTCCTTCTTCCCTTCACACCTTAAATGATGAGGCCAGTCCTAGCACTGCCTATCAGGCCACATCTTTGGGACACTGAGCCAGAGATGGCATCTGAGGCCCTTCCCAAGGGGTACCTGCAGCTATACCCGTTAACAGGCCCAGACTCCTGATCCATCAGAGATGGGCCTGGACCCTCCCAGGGTCACCTAGAGATCCTCTCCTCCCAGTGTCAGGACGTACACAGCACAAACCACATACCCAGCCCTGTGTTATAGTCCTTAAGTGGCTTTTCCCACCAGAGCCTCACAAAGCCATGAGGAAGGCCTACTGCCACCCCCTTTACAGAAAGGAAGCAGAGCATGCGCTCCTGACCACTGTCCTGCCTCGTTGCCTTCCCCTCTCATCTCTCCCTGTCCAAGTCCTCCCTCCTCTGCACCTGCCCACATACCCCTGTCAACTGTGCAGATGTGCCCTTCACTCAGGCCTGGCCCAGGGTAGAAAGCTGAAAGAGGAATGGGAGAGGTATGGGCTCCAAGTGGAGGCAAGCCCCACTGCTCTTCTGTTCCAGAAGCCTCTGTCTGAAAGAGCATTGGTGGCAAACCCCAGGGCTTCCTGTGTGGGGGGGAAAAAATGTTCTTTGTGGCTGGCCCCTGCCACCTGGTGGTGGTGTAGGGTACTAAAGGCCTTAACCAACCAGGCTGGCCACACCAGGCCAGACAGGACTGAGAGAGACACTGTCATTGTCATCATCACTAACACTGTACCTCCTTCCCCGCTTTTTCTGCCAGCCACCCTCTCAATTCTTAATATCAGACAACTCATTAACCCTCCCAACACCTCCTGTGAGACAGGCCCCATCACTGTCCCAGGAGCCCCATGGAGTCAAATGACCTGCCCAACATCACACAGCCAAGAATGTTTTAAAAACTGGCTGCAGAGCCCGCTCGCCATCATGTGCTTTTCAAGACTAGGATCTTCCCATTCTGGGAAGGTCTGCTCACCTCAGTTACCCCCAAGAAAGTGCTGTCCTCGAACACCAAGAGTCAGCTAGGAAGGGTGTGGGAGTTTCGGAGCCCCACACCTGTGTCCAGCCATGTCCTTCCCATTTCAGGTGTGGCTTATGGAAGCAAGCCCAAGAACTTTAAGCTTAGTCCCAGGTCAATGACCACGATTCTTCAAACAACTCCAGCTCTGCCTCCTTCCTGGTCTCGGCCCTGGTCCAGTCTTGCTCATCTCTGTTTTGCCAGCTGCACAATTCCCAATTTCTCCAATGACTCCTCACCAGCTCCCTTCCCCGGGCCCAACCCCGGAACTGGGGTGCCTCATGGCCCTGCCCACTCATACTTGCTATCAGGCCAGTTCCCTACCCCAACACTCTCAGCTAGCTTATCCTGGGCATGTCTAAGTCCGCCCTCGCCCTCCAACTCCCACCTGAGCCTGACATGAGCCCATGTTTACTGCCCACCACCCTGCCTTTCAAGGGCTACCATCCTGGGCCTGACCTCTAGCTAAGTCAACCCTCCCTATGGCTCACGGCTCTACATCTGTGGAGGACACTGTAAGACCAGAGGTGGCCACAATGCTGCCTCTACTGATAGCCCTGTTCCCTTTACCATAGGTCATGGGCTGTCACCTTGGCCCTGGAGGGCAGAGCCTCCATCACCAGGAAAGGTGAGTGGCATGCCCCTGAGAAGTGGTCCTCAAGGGAAGCCCTGGCCAGAGCCCCAGTGGACTCATCATCTGGCCTGCAGTGTGCGTGAGACTCTGCCACTTTGGAGGTGGGCATTGAAGGATTCAGTGGAAGCCAGGTAGCACCAAGCTCCGTCTCCTGGCCACAGTTCCAGGCCAGGACAGCCATGCCACAGACTCCCACCACTAGAACCCCAACAGACCCAGGACACCTTCCCACCCAAGGCCATCTCAGGCCCATTTAGCACCGCAGCACGGAACCAACACCAGCACAGTCCCACCAGGGCTGTCCTAGGGCCCAGGACACTGTTCACCACTTACACTGATAATGTTGCAGCAGCCGGTGAGTCCGCACATCCCACACCTTCACTGTGTTGTCCATGCCAGCAGCAGCAATGCATGTACCACTAGGGTGGAAGTCCACGTAGGTGACAAAGCTGGAAAGACAGGGGCCACCATGCACTACAGGAGGCCTTTCCTGGTTCAGGATGGACCCAAAAACATTGAGTGCTTTCCCATCCCTGTGTCCTGCCCATGCTGTTCCCTACGCCCAGACACCTCCTTTCTGTCACATTTGTTTACCAGATGGCCAAGGGAGGGCAAGAAGTAGAAGGTGAGAACAGTGGCCAGCAACAAACTAAGGTGGACTGACCAGGGAGCACATCCCACCACCAACTTTAAATACAAGGTAAGAAAGCTATCTTCCAACCCAAAAGTCAGCCGGGCTGTCCTGGGGTTTTCAAAGTTGGAGCTGGTACCCTTGCCAGGGGTGGCTGCAGAGCAGATCCTCCCAGCTCACGCACAGGTGAGAAGGTCCATCAGGGCTACAGGGCCACTGGCCCATCTCTCTCTAGGAGACAGGCCAAGGACCCTCACTACACCCATATGTGATACCCAGGCTGGTACCATGTCCAGCTGTCAAAGAGAAGACCTTGTGGCTCCAGGCCCAAAGGAGGGCAGAAGCTGGAGTCCCTATTCAAATGTGGGCTCCTCTCTCTCCTGATGATGTGGCACAATATGAACAGCCACCATCTGCTACAGGAACACAATAAGTTTGTAAAGCCATCACCATGGGTAACATACCAAGTTTAAAACCACATTTTTAAAATGTAGTTTTGGTGACTGAGTGTCAACTGCTCACAGAAAGACATGCTGTCTCCGGCCGGGCGCGGTGGCTCAAGCCTGTAATCCCAGCACTTTGGGAGGCCGAGGCGGGTGGATCACGAGGTCAAGAGATCGAGACCATCCTGGTCAACATGGTGAAACCCCGTCTCTACTAAAAATACAAAAAATCAGCTGGGCATGGTGGCGCGTGCCTGTAATCCCAGCTACTCAGGAGGCTGAGACAGGAGAATTGCCTGAACCCAGGAGACGGAGGTTGTGGTGAGCCGAGATCGCGCCATTGCACTCCAGCCTGGGCAACGAGAGCGAAACTCCGTCTCAAAAAAAAAAAAAAAA
>NW_022436963.1:3681163-3735849 GCF_009761245.1 Sapajus apella
GAGGCAGGAGAATTGCCTGAACCCAGGAGGCGGAGGTTGCGGTGAGCTGAGATCGCGCCATTGCACTCCAGCCTGGGTAACAAGAGCGAAACTCCGTCTCAAAAAAAAAAAAAAAAGAAAGACATGTTGTAATACTAAGAACCAGAAAGTGAAGGGGAAAAAGAGAAGCCCAAAGAATTACACAGCTCCAAAGAATTGCAAGGCTTGAGGTTAAGCACTCCTGTTATTCGTGGGATGGGGCTAAAGCTTCCACCCACCCAGGAAAAGATACAGAGCTAGGTTGCCAGACCTCGAAAAAATCATCAGACAAGGGGCAGCAGTGACAAGATGCTGGTCCCATGGCTCCAGCCACTGAAGGCCACTGGCCTCCTCAAGCCCAGGTCTGTGCTCTGTGCTTAAGCGCCTACAAGGTGGAGGACAACATCCAGGGACTCACCCGCCATGCTCACAGTACGAGTGGATGCACTCCCGGCTGCTCTTGTCCCAGAGCTTGACAGTCTTGTCATCACTGGCAGACACGATGAGCCGCCCGTCGGGGGAGAACCTGAACCGGGTGGGGCACAAGTCACACTACGGACTAACAGACGACATGGGCACCAACACCTTCTTCCACAGCCACTCTTCCTTAAGTGCCTACTATCTGCCTCCAGGAACCACCTGGGGTTACATGCCCTGCTGTGATTTTTTGTTTGTTTGTTTGCTTGTTTTGAGACGGAGTCTCGCTCTGTCACCAGGTTGGAGTGCAGTGGCGCAACCTCGGCTCACTACAACTTCTGCCTCCTGAGCTCAAGCGATTCTCCTGCCTCAGCCTCCCAAGTAGCTGTGACTACAGGCACGCGCCACCACGCCCAGCTAGTTTTTGTATTTTTAATAGAGATGGGGTTTCACCATGTTGACCAGGATGGTCTCGATCTCTTGACCTCGTGATCTGCCCACCTCAGCTTCCCAAAATGCTGGGATTACAGGCGTGAGCCACTGCACCTGGCCTGTGATTTTTTTTTTAATTTGAGTACCCTAATATGTCTTTTCAGGAACAAATGCATCGCATCCTAGGAGGCAATGTCACTTCTGTTTATTTGGTTCTATCTTAAAATTATACTTTGTTACTGAAAATCGTAACTTATAGCACTTGATCATTTTTCTTTTTTCCTTCTAAAGAGTTTTTCAGGAACCTGTGACTACATTTTGGTTTTGGTTGCGTTTTGTTTTTTTAAGACAGGGTATTGCTCTGTCGCCCAGGCTGGAGTGCAGTGGTGTTATCTCAGCTCACTCCAGCCTCAACACCCTGGGCTCAAGTGATCCTCTCATTTCAGCCTCCCCAGTAGCGGGTACTACAGGTGTGCACCACCTCGCCCAGCTAATTTTATTTTATTTTATTTTTTTAGAGATGGGGCTCACTATGTTGCCCAGGCTGGTCTCTAAATCCAGGACTTAAAGGATCCTCCCATTCCTCCGCCCAAAGTGCTAGGATTACAGGCATGTGCCCTTAAGCTCAGCCTATGACTTAATTGTAAATGTTATAAAATTGTTTCTTGTATTTTTTTCTTCCTGAATTTGTGAAACTTATTGACCCTTCCTGTTGCTCTTGTTTTTGTTTTCTTACTTAACTTCATGCACAACAGCCCCCCTCCCATCCCAACAGCTAACTCTGACCAAAAGGAAGAAAGACTTCTTTTCGACCTAGAGGAAAACCAAACTAAATAAACAAAAAGAAAAGAAAAAAAAAAAAAACAGTGTCTGCCTCATGTTGAGCACAGAGCAGCCTCATGCACATAAAGCACCAGCACGGCCCGTGGCACACGGCACATGGCAACATGCAGCCAGCACTGCCTGCCAGCAACTTTTGCAGGAAGGTGGCCAAAAGCTCACCATCAGTGTCATGACTCTGGGCCCAGGTCCTCTGAGTCTACATTTGACTCATGTGTGGGTCAGCAAGACACAACCTGCCAACAAAAGGCATGAGGTCCTGGGGACTGCCACCAAAGGCCCAATACGGACTTGATACCCCAGTTTGCTGGCCTGGCCCCTCCTGATCCCAGGACCCTAGTCATAAAGCCTCTAAGAGCCATCAGGGGTCTCCCAGGACAAAGGAATGGGGGTGTCCTGGAGAACAGTAAGTTGTATGGGGTCCTCAGAAGAACACATCTCAGTAGTCCCCAACTTCTGACTCCTGGTTTCCTAGTGTCCCCTGGCACCCCAACCCCTTCCTCTGAAGTAAAGACATATGACCCACGAGGAAGCTCTGTTGAAAAAAAACAAATAAGCTAGAAGTAGGAATATCTGTCTGCAATTCTTGGACCTTGAAAGTCCTTTGGGTCACCTGGCCCCCATCTGCAGAGCACTGGCTCCCCAGCCAGAGGGAAGGTCAGCCTCCAGGCGAAGCCCCCACCTCAGAAGCCTGAGCCCCAGTCTGGGAGCTCTGGAGCAAAATAATCCTCTGAAAACACCGCAGAGGAAAGTAGGCAAGCCTTACTGTCAGAAAGCTGGGTTCACACTCCAGCTCTGCCACAGACCCACCGTGTGCTCTGAGACAAGACACTACTGTTCTGAGCCCCCATTTCCTCATCTGCAAAATGGAAATGATGCCACCTAGCTTGCAGAACTGTCTCAAGAAACAAAAAGAAAATGTACAGTGTACTGAAAGTACCTAATTCTTGTTTTTGATAATAAATGGCCCCTGTGGACCCAGTTTGTGTTTGTCAACACAGATGTCAGAGGGTCATCATGGCTGATTTTGGACTAACTTATGTGTCATGCATCAGCTCTGTGAAGCTTCTCAACAACCTACAGTGCAGGAGCTACTATAGTTCCCATTTTGCAGATAAGGAAACCAAGGCTGAGGAGCTTAAACAATGCCTAAGTAACTTTCCCAAGATCACAAGTTGGTGCCTAGCAGTCCCTGTGCCAGCCCCCAACCCCCAAGGGTATCCAGACAGGACAATGCTCACTTGGCACAGCGGACCCAGTTGATGTGCTGGCTCAGGGAGAACAGGAATTTCTGGCGATGAGTTGACCACACTTTGACTGTCTTATCGTCAGAGGCTGTCACGAAGGACTGGCCATCACTGCAGAAGTGGACACTCCTCACGGTGGCTGTGTGTGCACGAAACGAGGTTGACTCACCTTTGCTAAAAGGACAGGCATCCAAGAGTGAGGAACCCCACAGTGACATGAAAGCGCACAAGCACATCAAAGCTCTCCCTACTCCTCAAGCGCCATCCCAAAGTCAGCCAAGCCTGAGTACCACAGGCTCCACAAGGGAAGGCCAGAGCTTCTCCAACAGGAGCAGAGCACCACCCCCAGGCCACCTGAATGAACACAGCATCAGATGGCATTTCTTTAGGGATAGATGGAGTCAGCCAAGAACTCCTCTCCCAACCCTGAGGGGAGGGCTCCAATTGCAGCCCCAGTCTCTGATGGCACCTCTTACAAAGCAGAGAAGTCCCACTGTGACCAGTCCAGAGCCAAGCTAGGGGACCTGGGTGGGGATGGCTCTGGCACCAGGGCCCCAGACTTTGACAAGCCTCCTCAAAGTCTACAACTCACACATTGGGTACCCAGAGGCGAACAGTCTTGTCTCTGGAGCCGGAGGCAAGCAGGTGTCCCGAAGGAGAGAAGTTCACACAGGTGACAGCATCCTTGTGGCCAGTGAAGCGGTAGGCACGTGACTGGGGCTTCATGTGCCACACCATGAGGCATGAGTCCATGGAGCCGCTGGCTGAGGACAGTGGGTGATGCTATGACCCACAGCTTTAAGGGGCTTCAAGCCTCCACCAAGATGTTGGAGAGGCAGGGGGAGCAACTAGCCCAGCACCACATTCCCCAGCATCCACAAACAGGACTGTGAGGAGTCTCCCATAGGGCAGGGCACATCTCAAGGTGTGGTCTGGAGGTGGAGAGCCTGTGGCCCAGAGTTCTCCAAGGAGCACACCCACATGGGAACAAGACCTAGGTCCTTCCCATGCCAGCCCTGGACTGCAATCTGGGAAAACTCATCCCCATGGGGCCCGGAGTCTCCCCATCGACACATCCTGAGGGCACCAGATAGCAAGTCCTCTCCGGCTAGGGAGCCAGCCCCTCCCATTAAGAGGGCCCAACTCAGTATGAAGCCTAATGGAGGTCCCCAAAACTGACCAAAAATGACCTCAGTTCTCTCTTAACCTTTAAAACACCAGAGACCAGCAGCCTCTGGCAGGAGGCCTTGATGACAGGATGAAGGGGCAAGCTTCTGCAGGAAGCAGAAAGTGCAGTCATAAAGGCTGTGTGCAAAACCTCATGCAACCAAGGAAAGGGGGCACTCAGCTGCAGCATAAGGGCCGTGGGGGTGAGGGGGTGCCTGGCCCTGCGCAACAGCCTTCTCACCGACAAGGCTCTTCAACAAGAAGGTGTGCCTTATTACTGTGGGCAACAGAATCAATAAAGCTTCAAGGAAAAGGAGTCTATTTTAGGGCCCACTCCAAAAGACAGACCAAAAAAGTGGCTAGGGTGTGCAGGAAAAGGCCCAGATCCCAGTCCCACCCTCAAGAGCTGTGTGGCCTCAGCAAGGCCCCTAACCTCTCTGACCCTCAGGCTCTGCATGTAAAACAGAGCTCATGAAGCCCAGTGCCCAAAGAGCTGGCACACAGAGGGTGAGGACAGTGAGTGATGCTATGACCCAAAGCTTTAACGGGCTTCAAGCCTCCACCAAGACATTGGAGAGGCAGGGTGGGCAACTGGCCCAGCTCTACCTTCCCCAGCATCCACAAACGGGACCGTGAGAAGGTCTCAACAGGGCTGTGTGGTCCTTGCTGTGCTCTGCTCCCCGCCCACCACACCTCAGAGGTAAAAACTGGCCTTTTCAGCTCATAACCTAGCACCTAGACAAAATGCCTCTTCTTACCCAGCTGCTTTGTTTTGATACTGAAGTCCACACAGGTAACTGCATCTCGGTGGCCCTTAAAATGCCTTTCCAGCGAGGGGTCCTCCTGAGGGAGAGCCAGGGTCAAATGTGTGAAGCCTGGGTGAGGAAGGGGGTTCCCCAGGGCCAGCACTCTTCCTACAACAGCCAGGGGGGGTTAAAAATGCTCAAGGCATGATCTTATATTAAGAAAATCCTAAGGAATCCACTAAAAACTATTCAAATTAATACATCAGCTGTGGAAAAGCTTCAACAAAAACAAAAAAAAGAACAAATGAGTTCAGCAAGGTGGCAGGATACAAAAATCAGGACACAAAAATCAATTGTCTTTCTGTACACTAGCAGTGAACAATCCAAAAAATAGAACTATTTAATTTGATATATAAAAAATGAAATAGGAATAATTTAACAAAAGAAGTGCAGGACTTGAACAGTGACAATGACAAAACTTCACTGAGAGAAATGAAAGAACACTTAAATAATGGAAAGACATTCCATGTTCATGAACAGGAAGACATACTATTATTAAGATACAATACTCCTCAGATTGAGCTACAGATTCCACATAATTCCTATCAAAATCCAGGTGTCTTTTTTGCAGAAACTGTCAAGCTGATCCCAAAATTCACATGAAAATACAAGATACCCAGAATAAAACAAAACGATCTTAAAAAAAAAAAAAAAAAAACACTGTGGAAAGCAATTTGGCAGTTCCTCAAAAAGTTAAACATCGGCCAGGTACAACGGCTCACACTTCTAATCCCCACACTTTGGGAGGCTGAGGCAAGAGGATCACTTGCACTTGAAGCCAGGAATTCAAGACCAACCTGGGCAACACAGCAAAATCCTGTCCCTACAAAAAAATTAAAGAATTAGCCAGGTGGATTGGCTTGTGTCTGTAGTCCCAGATACTCAGGAGGCTGAGGTGGGAGGACTGCTTGAGCACAGGAATTGAAGGTTACAGTGAGCTCTGATCACACCACTGTACTCCAGCCTGAACAACAGAGCAAGACTCAAAAAAAAAAAAAAAAAAAAAGTAGTTAACCTGGCACAGTGGCTCACGCCTATAATCCCAGCACCTTGGGAGGCAAAGGCAGGCGGATCACCTGAGGTCAGGAGTTCAAGACCAGCCTGGCAAACATGGCGAAACCGCCCCCCTACTAAAAATACAAAAATTAGCTGGGTATGGTGGCAGGTGCCCGTAGTCCCAGCTATCTGAGAGGCTGAGGCAGGAGAACTGCTTGAACCTGGGAGGAGGAGGTTGCAGTGAGCCAAGATCAAACTACTGCACTTCAGCCTGGCCAATGGAGTTAGACTCTGTCTCAAAAAATAAATAAATGAATATATATATATAGTTAAACATGGTTAGCAAATGACCCAGCAATTCTAGGTAAATACTCAAAAGTGTTGAAAACATGGTTTATGCAAGAACTTGCACAAAAATGTTCAGAGCAGCATTTTTCTTAATAGCCAACAAGTGAATGAACCCAAATGTCCATCCACACATAAATGAATAAACCAAATGCAGCATATCCATACTACAGAATAGTATACAGCCATTAAGAAGGACTGAGTGGCTGGGCGCGGTGGCTCACGCCTGTGATCCCAGCACTGTGGAAGGCCGAGGCGGATGGATCACGAGGTCAAGAGATCGAGACCAACCTGGTCAACATGGTGAAACCCCGCCTCTACTAAAAATACAAAAAATTAGCTGGGCATGGTGGCGCGTGCTTGTAATCCCAGCTACTCAGGAAGCTGAGGCAGGAGAATTGCCTGAACCCAGGAGGCGGAGGTTGCGGTGAGCCGAGATCGTGCCACTGCACTCCAGCCTGGGTAACAAGAGCGAAACTCCGTCTCAAAAAAAAAAATAAAATAAATAAATAAATAAAATAAATAAAAAAAAGAAGGACTGAGTGCTGATGCTTGCTGCAACATGGATGAACCTTGAAAACTTGCTAAGTGAAAGAAATCAAACACGAAAGGCCACATTTTGTCTAATTCCATTCATATGAAAAGTTCAGAATAGTCGAATCTATAGAGATAGAAAGTATTAATATACTAATGATTGCCAAGGGTTGGGAAAAAATAGGGAAAGGGAAGAAGCAGCAAGGGTGACTGTCATTGAGCATGGGGTTTCTTTTTGGGATGATGAAAATATTCTAGAATTAGTGACTATAGTTGCACAACACTGTGAATGTACTAAAAACTACTGAACTGTACACTTTAAGAGGTGAATTCTATGGTATGTGAATATCTTAATAATTTTTTAAAAGCCTAGAGAGAGAAAATAGGGACCTTACAGCAATCCCTCACCCCATCTCAGGAATCAGATCCTATCACTTCAATGCCACCACAGACTGGCCAGTGAACCCGAAAGGTCAGCCCTGGACAGGTCCCCATGGCATCACCACCACCTCCACTCTACCCATCATCAAAGAAAGAGCAAGGCCATTCAGGACATTGCTTAGGAAACCAGCAGAAAGAGTATTCCAGAGACTATCTCCATCCAATAGCAGCTTGTATCTCAATGCCTGAAGGTTATAATTCAGCCATCCAAACATCGCCCCCTACTCTAAATATCAGAAACCTCAAGGGAACATTTTGGGTGCTCCAGGGAGCCCAAAGCCCCCTCCTGGGAAAGGATATCCTTGGGGCACAGCAAAGCCACTGCCACCCTACGGAGCAGTAACTAGAACAAAGGCCCTATGGCCTTGTGCCCAGCTCCACCCCAAACACACCTATCAGAGTCTCCTTTCAACAACAAAGGGAGTAGCAGCTGGGGGACGGCCCCCAACAGAGCCTTCTGCTCTCACCTGAGCTTCTTGAAAGAACATGGGTAAGAGAGTGCCCGCCTCTAGGCTCAGTGGGAAGGGGCAAGTCCAAGTCCACCCCTGACCGGTAGGTCCCGTGATACCTCTCAACATCACCTCCCCTCTGTAGTTCCCTGCATGTGGGCCTCATCTCCCTCAACAGTGGTTTGTACTTGCGGGGACATGAAGGGAGGTAGTGTACCAGATTAGGAGTCAAAAGGTCTGGATCCTAGCCTAAACCCTCCGTCCAAGTCCTCAAGTACTTCAGGGCATCACAGGCTACCACCCAGCCTCCCCGACTCTCCAATCAGCCAGAGGGCCAGGCCCGTTCAAAGGAATCTCTCGAAATGAGGACCTCTGGAGGAGCGTGGACTCAGAGAGGGCGGCTCTGCCCGGCTCACACTGCAGGCCCGGGCATCCCAGTGTCCTGCTGTATCCACGTGCTGGAGCACTGAGGTCTGGGGAGCTTGGTGTACCCGCAACAAGACCCCATGCAGCCACCCACTGCTAAGAACGGGGAGAAAAGCTAGAGAGGCACGATACCGGCCCCAGGTCACAAGTGAGTCAGGACGTGCTCGTGTGTCCCTCGCTAGGATGCAAACTATGGAGGCAGAAGCCTGTTTGTTCGCTCCAGAAACCCGGCGCAGGGCCTGGCACGCAGGAAGTGCTCAGAAAGTGCCCGACCCAGCGCCCCCTGCACAGACGGTAAACTGGACCTGAAGAGGACCACCCTGGAACCCGGCACCTCACCCGCCCCTCGCAGCCATCGCTCTGGCCACTAGGCGCCCAATGTCCCAACGGGGAGACTGAGGTCTGGGGAGCTGCAGTCAGCGGGGCTTACCGCGCAGGGCGCAGCCATGGCGGGTCTGGCTGCACCGGAGGCTAAAGCGGTGGCCGTTGCAGTCCGTTCAGTTTCCGCGCCCCCAACGACCACCAATAGCAACGCGGGCCGCTTCGCCACGCCACGCCCACCTCAATTAAAGGAGAAGCGCCTCAGCTTTTTGCCCCACGACTGGAGGCAGAGCTGTATGACCGGCACCACAGTCTCTGTGCCCAGTTCTGTACACCCAGACAACCTACAGACAGCGCCGCCAAAGGCCTCTGTCCGCCGCCACTCATTCCGCCTGAGAAATTAAGAGACCCAGGATGAGGGGTTCACCCCACCCGCCAGTCTTCCGGCTCCTCTAACGGCGAGCGCAGCCTTCTGGGAAATGCAGTTCCAAGCCGCCCGCGCCCCTATGTCTGGAGGAAGTTGGAACTACACTTCCCAAGATGACGTGAGAGTGGGGCGGGTTTTACCACCCGAAGCAACGGTCTTAAGGATCTGGGAAGCGGAGGACAAGTGGGTTGCTGTGATCAGGTTGCCTTAAAGCACCCGGGCGCGCCGGCGCAACCAGGTTTTCCCGCAGAAACCTGTTGATAACTGAGTATTCGCCTTTCGGGAACTCTCAATGGTTCGCCCGTCCGAACGTTCTTAAGACAAGTGTCGATTTTAAAGAACATAAGTTACTTGGAATCACAACCATGGAGTGGAGAGATCTAGGTTCGATTCCCAGTTGTCGCCCTGATTGGCTGTGTGATCTCAGGAAAAACGCCTCTCCTCTGTCCACCAGTTTACCCATTTGTAATACTAGGGAGTGTGGTGCAGCCTGGCCCTGTCAGGACAGGATCCTCCATCCAAGTCCTCAAGTGCCTCAGGGCATCACAGGCTGCCACCCAGCCTCCCTGACTCTCCAGTCAGCCAGAGGACCAGGCCCGTTCAAAGGAATCTCTTGAAATGAGACCCTTCAGGCTTGAGAAGCTGTTAGAAATCCAGTCTTTAAAAGAAGAAGGAGAGGCCAGGGATGGTGGCTCACGCCTGTAATCCCAGCACTTTGAGAGCCACTTAAGGAGGCTGAGGTGGGTGGGTCACCTGAGATCAAAAGTTCGAGACCAGCCTGGCCAACATAGTGAAACCTCCATCTCTACTAAAAATACAAAAATTAGATGGGCCTGGTGATGTGTGCCTGTAATCCCAGCTAGGCGGGAGGCTGAGGCAGAATTGCTTGAACTGGGGAGGCAGAGGTTGCAGTGAGCCAAGATGGTGCCACTGCACTCCAGCCTCAGGGACACTCACTCCGTATCAATAAATACATAAAATTAAAATAAATAAACAAGGAGGCAATCCAGGGGCCTGGCCACCAGAGGCCATCCTTACTCACTTTCTGCAGTCAGAAGGCCCAGTGTCCGTAGATTTTTCCTCTACCCCGCCTCCCTGCGGGCATCTTCTCAACCTGCAACTGACCTAAACTGGATGTTTTGCAAGACTCAGGGCAGGCCAACTGGGCCAAACTCCAGCATTGATTGCAAGCTGGCCAGGCCCTGAGGCTTCTTGCCACATACTGAGACCTGAGATCGTGTCCCTGGATCTGCAAACCAGAGTTCGGTTCAGTAAATTCAGAAACTGGCACATGAAGTTGGCATGTGTCATCACAGCAAAGGCCAGACACAAGAAAGGAGGATACATTTCATCCAGTTTTCACTGTGATTTGGCATAGAACTGTTTTTTTACGTTAGAAATGTTCATACTAATTTAACATAGCCACAAAAAAATTCTCCTTAAAACAACCTACCCTGAAATTATTCAAACTGCTCAAAGGACAATTTTCTTTCTTTCTTTTTTTTTTTTTTTATTTTTGGCATTCTTTTTTTTTTTTTTTTTTTTGAGACAGAGTCTTGCTCTGTCACCTAGCCTGGAGTACAGTGGCATGATCTAGGCTCACTGTAAACTCTGCTTCCTGGGCTCAAGTGATTCTCCTGCCTCAGAATAGTTTTACTTAGTGTTAGAACAGCTCAGAGCAGGGGTAGCCCCTCTCCGTAGGCAGGTCATCCTGTTAAGTGCTCAGCTCTCAACAGAGAGGAGGCCCTGGAGAGGGTGGCGCCTGTCCGAAGGCAAGTCATTCGGACATCTCTGCAGGTCTCTGAAGCTCTTGGCAGAGAGGGTAGCTCCTCTCTGCTGCAGGTCACCTCTGAAGCTCTCAGCAGAAAGGGTACTCCTCTCTGCAGCTGGTCATCCCGTCCCGACGTCTCTGCCCTCTTCATCCTCTGGCCATCCTCTGTTCTACTCTGGCTGAATCCAGGACTTTTATGGACCTCAGAGGAAAGGAAGTGTGTGCTGATTGGTCCATGGGCAGCCATGGGTGGGCCCAGGAGAGACACCATGAGTCCCCACTCCCCACCCCATGGGACTGGCAGCCTGGCCCCCAGCCCTCAGGCCTTCTCTGGCCTGAAGATGGGGCCTTACTGGGGACCTTTCCCCTTCCATCCAGGACTCTGTCTGCCTCCCACTGCCATTCAAGGCTCCAGGGCTCAGCCCCAACCCTGCTCCGAGATTGGAGCAGGTGCCAGAAGTGGAGAGAGGCCAGGTAGTGGGAGCAGACACCCCCACGCCTGCAGGGATGAGGGCAGCAGGGGTGTCCGTCTTGGGGCTCCTGAGGGTGCAGGCTGCAAAGACGCCCAGGTCCTGCGCCTAGGACGGTGGCCACAGCCGCACCCAGGGAGGCACATCCTGCTTGCTCCTGGCCCTCCCGAAAGAGCACAAGGAGGCTGGGATCCACAGCTGCAGTTTGGGCGGCTGTAGCCCCGCCCAGGAGGGTGGGACTCCTGCCTGCTTCTTAGAGCAGGAGCCTCTGGGTCTGCAGCTGCAGTTTGGGCAGCTGCAGTGGCACCCCGGAAACTCCCACCCCAACTCAGAAGGGGTGGGGCTCCCAGGGCTCCCACCAGCTCCATGCTGTGTGCAGCTCGAGCCACGCTTCCCTGCTGTAGCCAGCCTGATGGCATAGCCGCTGCCATCAATATCAAGTGTTTTAAGCTTCGTATATTTGACAAACATTCCAAACGCAAATTATAACTTCAGTCTGCATTTTTTTATATTAGTCCCCTGAAGTCCAGAAGAGATATATT
This sequence comes from Sapajus apella, assembly GCF_009761245.1. Lineage (NCBI taxonomy): Eukaryota > Metazoa > Chordata > Mammalia > Primates > Cebidae > Sapajus > Sapajus apella. Next base: position 3,692,813 of record NW_022436963.1, read on the forward strand.
AGACTTGAGATAAGTAATAAAATCATACAGGAAGTATTGTCAAATACGAAATGTTGTTTAACCTTCTTTGGATTATATTTATATGAATGTGTTATTATGTGTTCCAGAGTTGTGTGAAATTAGTGTGATTCTGATATGTCTTAGCATATATGATCAGAAGTAATTATGGGCTAAGCTCGGTGGCTCACGCCTATAACCCAGCACTTTGGGAGGCCAAGGAAGGTGTATCAACTGGAGTCAGGAGTTCGAGACCAGCCAGGCCAATATGGTGAAACCCGACTCTACTAAAAATACAAAAATTACCTGGGTATGATGGTGGGCATCTGTAATCCCAGCTACTTGGGAGGCTGAGGCAGGAGAAATGCTTAAACCCAGGAGGCAGAGGTTGCAGTAAGCTTCGATTTTGCCATTGCACTCCAGCCTGGGTGACAAGAGCTAAACTATATCTCAAAAAAAAAAAGCAGCAGCAATTATGGTTATAATGTAAAATTGTTGTATGCCACAGAAGTAACCAAATTTTCTTATTGATTGTGTCTAACTGTGACTGATCTCAGACTTTATCATCCATGGTTGTTTTACTTTTTTTTTCTTTTCTTTCTTTTCTTTCCTTTTTTTTTTTTGGAGACAGAGTTTCACTCTTGTTGCCCAGGGTGGCATGCAATGGTACAATTTTGGCTCACTGCAACCTCTGCCTCTCGGTTCAAACAATTCTCCTGCCTCAGCCTCCCAAATAGCTGGGATTGCAGGCACCCAGCACCACGCCCGGCTAATTTTTGTATTTTTAGTAGAGATGGGGTTTCACCATGTTGGCCAGGCTAGTCTCAAACTCCTGACCTCAGGTGATCCACCCACCTGGACCTCCCAAAATGCTAGGATTACAGGCATGAGCCACCACGCCCAGCCCAGTTGTTTTATTTTTATCCTTTCAAAAGATGTTTTTTTATACTCAGCTATAGGACTCTGACAGGTGCTCTTGAATGCAAGTTTCTGATAACTTTGGAGACTGTGACAATAGAATAGAGGAAAATCTTTCAAGACTCCGATGGAGAGCTGAAGTGTTCGTGAATATCAAACAGAACAGGAGTTAACTGTATGGACTGAACTATTGGAAGACTGAAGAAATCCTTTTATGACTTTTTGCTTAAAACATTACTTATCTTTTGTTTTGTCTTTCACAGCCAAGAAAACTTTTTTTTTTTTCGAGACAGTCTTTGTCTCCCAGGCTGGAATTCAGTGGTATGATCTTGGCTCACTGCAACCTCCACCTAGCAGGTTCAAGCAACTCTCATGCCTCAGCCTCCCAAGTAGCTGGGAGTACAAGGTGAACCACTACACTTGGCTAATTTTTGTATTTTTATTAGAGATGGGATTTTGCTGTGTTGGCCATGCTGGTCTCAAACTCCTGGCCTCAAGTGATCTGTCTGCCTGAGTCTCCCAAAGTACTGGGATTCCAGGCATGAGCCACCCCCCAGGCCCTGTTTTGAGCCATTTGCAGCTTTGTGCAGCAGCAATATCGTAGACAAAGAGGTTTATCTGAGGCACAATTATTGCTAATTGAAACAATTGAGTAAAGTGTACTGCTATAATCTAAATTTTGATTTTTCTCTACCTGATTTTTCCAAATTTGGAAACTATTTGCGAGTATTCTTAACTTATGGCAATATATTTATTTGCATAAGTGCGATAAGAATCTGTTTTCTTTTGTAACAGGACACAATTGGAGACACTGGTTATTCTATCAAGGCTTTGACTGGAATGGCATGCTTTCAGATACACACAGACTCCTTTAAAGAATCAAATTTGACTTATAGAGCCAGTAAAAGCCCCTGGGTAAAACTGGGCTCATACCTGTCTACACAGTGCCTGTACAGGGTTCCTGACCTGTGGTAAGTAAAGAATGTCACTTTCTGACAGGCTCAGGAGCCCCAGGTTATCTTGGGATCTCAAGAGGAGACAAATTTACCCAAACTCACATTGGTATTAGTATTTGACAGCACAAACCCAGGGCTGGGCTCAAGGCTTTTAAAAAGTCTTATCTGAGATTCCTTATAAAACAAAGTTCTATAAAAGCCAATTATAAAAAGAGCCTATGTGATAAATAGTTATACTTACTGCACTTTATACAAATAATCAGGCCAAGCATAAGACTAAAGCTTATTTTTGCAGACAAATCAGTCCTACCATGATTTGTCTTTTGTGCAAATGGGGACTGGAGAGACAGAAATTATGTTTCAAGATAAACTATACTATATTTGTTAGTAGATTCTAGTCTTGCCTAATGTTGTTTTTTTTTTTTTTTTTTTTTTTTTTTCTGAGACGGAGTTTCACTCATGTTACCCAGGCTGGAGTGCAATGGCGCGATCTCGGCTCACCGCAACCTCCGCCTCCTGGGTTCAGGCAATTCTCCTGCCTCAGCCTCCTGAGTAGCTGGAATTACAGGCACGCACCACCATGCCCAGCTAATTTTTTGTATTTTTGGTAGAGACGGGGTTTCACCATGTTGACCAGGATGGTCTCGATCTCTTGACCTCGTGATCCACTCGCCTCGGCCTCCCAAAGTGTTGGGATTACAGGCGTGAGCCACTGCACCCGGCCATTGCCTAATGTTTTTCAATTTTTATTATTTGCTACAGTTTGGACTGAATTCTAAAATTTTTCCTGGCTGCAAGTCTCCAAAATGTTTTCTTTTCTTTTTTTTTCTTCTTCCTTTTCCTTTTTTCCTTATTTTCTCTGATTTGAAATCACTAAAACTTAAGCTGTGCTTTCTTAAAGCCCTGTGAACTGAAGCTAGACAACTTAAACTTCAGAGGAAAATAACAGCAACCTATTTACATATATAATCCACTTTCATACCTGCCTACCAGTGTATGGACTTCAAAGTAATATGGCCTATATCAATTTTCCAGAATTGTTCTTCTTTGTCGTTGTTCATTTGTTGTTGTTTTTCTCCTTCCTCCTCATATTGTCTATTTGTGGGACATGAGCCTTCGCAGCCTGCTAAAAACGATCTTTCCTAATAACATAGGACCAGAGTCTCATTTTCTTTTTCTTTTTTTTTTTTTTTCTTTTTATTTATAATAGTTTTTTTGATTCGGGGGACGGAGTTTCGCTGTTACCCAGGCTGGAGTGCAATGGCGCAATCTCGGCTCACCGCAATCTCGGCTCACCACAACCTTTGCCTCCTGGGTTCAAGCAATTCTCCTGCCTCAGCTTCCCGAGTAGCTGGGACTACAGGCACACGCCACCATGCCCAGCTAATTTTTTTGTATTTTTAGTAGAGACGGGGTTTCACCTTGTTGACCAGGATGGTCTCGATCTCTTGACCTTGTGATCCACCCACCTCAGCCTCCCAAAGTGCTGGGATTATAGGCATGAGGCACCACGCCCAGACCAGAGTCTCATTTTCTTCTCCTTTTTTTTTTTATTGAGATGGAATCTCACTCTTGTCACCCAGGCTGGAGTGCAGTGGCGCGATCTCAGCTCACTGCAGCCTCTGCCTCCTGGGTTCCAGCAATTCTCCTGCTTCAGCCTCCCAGGTAGCTGGGATTATAGGCACACACCACCATGCCTGGCTAATTTCTGTATTTTTACTAGAGACAGGGTTTCACCACGTTGGCCAGGCTGGTCTCAAACTCCTGACCTCAGGTGATCTGCCTGCTTTGGCCTCCCAAAGTGCTGAGATTACAGGCGGGAGCCACCATGCCCAGCCCAGAGTCTCATTTTCTTCTAAAATGCTTTCTCTGAAAGATTTTAAAAATAAAAGGAAGGAAATGTGAAAGGAAAATAAACCTTGGGACCCCAAAATGACTACACCAAGGAAAAAGTCAAGCTAGGAACTGTGCCAGGAAAACCTGCCTCCCATTTTATTCCTAAATAAGACAGCTACAAAGATAGAAAGCCACATACCTCCCTCACAGTGCCCACAAGAAAAGGCCTTGTGACATGGCACAGATAGAACTCAAAGTCATCCCTGAGACTCACATGAGACAAATGCAGATCTAATTGCTTCCTCTGCACTGTTTCACTAAGCCAGACTAAGGCAGACTATTTCCTCTACCCTTCTTTCATATAGATAAATTGTGGGCCGAGCATGGTGGCTCATGCCTGTAATCCCAGCACTTTAGAAGGCCAAGGCGGATGAATCACCTGAGGTTGGGAGTTGGAGACCAGCCTGACCAACATGGAGAAACCCCGTCTTTACTAAAAATACAAAATTAGCTGAGTGTGGTGGCACATACCTGTAATCCCAGCTACTCAGGAGGCTGAGGGAAGAGAATCACTTGAACCTGGGAGGTGAAAGTTGTGGTGTGCCGAGATAGCGCCACTGCACTCCCGCCTGGGCGACAAGAGTGAAACTCCGTCAAATAAATAAATAAATAGTATATTTAGTGAAAGGCTAATCAGAAACTCAAAGGAATGCACTCATTTGTCTCTGATCTACCTAGGACCTGGAAGCCTCCTCCCTGCTTTGAGTCGTCTCACCTTTCTGGACCAAATCAATGTGAGTCTTACACATATTGATTAATATCTCATGTCTCCCTAAAATGTATAAAACCAAGCTGTGCCCCAACCACCCTGGGCACTTGTCTTCAGGACCTCCTGAGACTGGGTCACAGGTGTGTTCTTAACCTTGGCAAAATAAACATTCTTTCGTTTTCTTTTTTGAGTGCTATGGCATAATCTCAGCTCACTGCAACCTCCATCTCCCGGGTTCAAGCTATTCTCCTGCCTCAGCCTCCTGAGTAGCCAGGATTACAGGCACCCGCCACCACACCCTGGTAATTTTTGTATTTTTAGTAGAGACGGAGTTTCACCATGTTAGCCAGGCTGGTCTCGAACTCCTGACCTCAAATGATCCCCCCGCCTCAGCGTGCCAAAATATTGGGATTACAGGCATGAGCCGCCACACCAAGCAAGCCAAAATAAACTTTCTAAATTGACTGAGACCTGTCTCAGATATTTTCGGTTCACAATTATAAGCCTAAAACATCTTGCACACAAACTGGTCTTAGTATAATTTCTCTTTAATAGAAAAGAAGAGCTAGAGAGAGAAATTGTTTCCAAGGAAAAGTCTAACGCTTTTCTTAAGTGCAGATTGAATCATGAATTATTTCTTGACTACAATAACTCTCTAGATGGTATAAGATTATAATGTTTTTTCTTTTTTTTTTTTTTTTTTGAGACGGAGTTTCGCTCTTGTTACCCAGGCTGGAGTGCAATGGCGCGATCTCGGCTCACCGCAACCTCCGCCTCCTGGGTTCAGGCAATTCTCCTGCCTCAGCCTCCTGAGTAGCTGGGATTACAGGCACGCGCCACCATGCCCAGCTAATTTTTTGTATTTTTAGTAGAGACGGGGTTTCACCATGTTGACCAGGATGGTCTCGATCTCTTGACCTTGTGATCCACCCACCTCGGCCTCCCAAAGTGCTGGGATTACAGGCTTGAGCCACCGCGCCCGGCCCTATAATGTTTTTTCTAGCTTTAGTCGGTGTCCTAATGGGATACAGAGTTGAACTCTGACCTCAAGTGATCCACCAGCCTTGGCCTCCCAAAGTGCTGAGATTATAGGTGTGAGCCACCACTCCTGGCTTGTCTCATATTTCATCTTAAATAATAAGTAAGTTTAGCATCTATTCCACAGTACAGCTGCCTCTTTTTTTTTTTTTTTTTTTTTAAGAGAAAGGGTCTCACTGTGTTGCCTAGGCAGGTGTTCTGTGTCTATTCACAGGTGTGATCATAGTACACTACAGCCTCAAATTCCTGGGCTCAAGTGATCCTCCGGCTTCAACCTCCCAAGTATCTGGGACTACAGGTATATGCCATCGCACCAGACATAACAGCCTCTTTTTAATATCAAGTTAGTATTTTAGTTATGGACTAGTTAACTCCAAGTTAGGCTGATACTCAGGAACATGCCCCATTTATGATTTGTGGTTTCATTTCCTCCTCTCCATGCGTTTGAGAAGGAGGGTCACAGAAGAGTCACTCAGCCGGTCATTAAATTGGGCAAGCCAGTCAGGGCGAGGTCCACAGGGGGCTTCAAGCACAGGGTTTCCAGAATCCAGGGAAGAGTTGGTATAAATGCCCATTGCCATGTCTGTCAGAGTCTGATTTGGTGGGTCTGGGTGGGTCCAGGAGCCTGTATTTGTAACATGCCCCTTCAATGATTCTGATGCGGTAGTCCTGGGACCTCACTATGAAAAAACAGGCCTGCCTTGCCCTCAAGGAGCAAGGGTACTGTCACCTGGCTATGATGCCCTGGCCAGGGACATAAGACTAGACGAGTCCCAGCTCTGACCCCAGCTTGCTAGGGCCCTTCTAGTCTTAACGGATGGATGTGGTTAGGGGTTTCCCTGGAGGAAGCAGCTGGAGGCCTCCTTTGCCTCCCCTTCCCCGTCATGGCACACTGGCCTCCTCACTGCCCTCCCACAAGCCAAGCTCAGGCCCTCTTCAAGGTCTTTGCACAGCTGTTCCCTCTGTTTGCCCTGTTCATCTGCTAGGTCATCATTCTGCTGGCTAATGGTGATTCAGGCCTCAGCCTGAGCATCACCTGAGAGCCGAGTCCTCTGATACCACCCCAGCACCCTCATGCCTCTGTCTTCTTCACTCCTGACATATCGTGAGTTTATTATTCATTCCCCCCCGCCTCGCCGCCACCCTGTGACTATGAGCTCCCTGAAGGCAAGGACCACACCCTTCTGGTCATGGGTAAATGTGGAACACTTGGCCCTGGACTGGCACAAAGAAGGGTCACCCAGATTTGTCTGACCAATCAGTCCCCAGAATCAGTGAGCCTGAGAGCACCAGGGAATCCCTCCCACCATCTCCAGCTATGCTTCCACTCAGGGACTTTCTGTAGGGTGGAGAACGGGGGATTCAATTCCACAGGCGTTTGGGGAATGCCAGCTGTGCCGGGGCCTGTGCTGGGGTCACCAGGCTCCAATGGAGTGGCAGGTGTATACCAGCCCCTGAGCCTGCCTCAGCAGAAGCAGGTGACTAGCACCAGAATCCTTGCTCCAAGGAAGCCAGAGAGGAAAAGGGCCACCAAGCAGGTTGAGCCAGGGAGTGTCCTCGCGGGGGTTCAAGCTCAGCACCGGGGGTGCCCCTCGGGTGGCAGTATCAGGGGTTTCTGAGAAGAGGAGGAGAAAGCATTTGGTGTGTTCAGGGGGTGTTGAAAGAAAGACAAGCAGGTATTCCACAGTGACATGGGTGCCCGGAACTTGGAGGGACAAGGTGTGGGACAGAAGAGACCTGTCTGCTGTAGACTCACTTCTGCAGCCTCCTGCCCATCAGCTCCCTTGCCTCTCAGGGACTGTCCTGCCCCCCACAACCCAGCTCAGCTGCAAGGAGCCAAGGGGCTCATTCAGGTAACAAAGGCCTCCCTCTGATGAGTCATCCTTGGGTCCCAGGTAGGCTCAACCCCCGCAAGTCAGTCACACAATCAGTGCCAGAGCAGCCACCCTGTGCAGTGGCCAGACTGAGCCCCAGAAAGAAGGGGCCTTGTCTTCGGGTCCTGGAAGAGACAAAATGGGCTCCAACAGATGTGGGGTGATTGCACTTGTCAGCCTGGGGCTCCCTATGTGCTTCCTCACGCAAAGCCCCTCTGTGGTTCCCCGAGCCCTTGGCATGAGGTCAGACTCCCCATTGCTCACCTGCCCCACCACCTCTTCAGCCTCACCTTGCACCCCACCCCAACAGGATCACCCCGGTGGTCAGACCTTTCCAGCCCATTGCCTGCTCTTAGTTGTTCGCTCTACCAGGGAGACTCCTCTTTAGGGAAAACCCTGCCTCCAACATTGGTTCAGATATCCCAACCTCCCACGTGCTGCCTCTCCTCTGGCTCTGAGCTCTGGCTGCTCAGCCTCCCTCAGGCTGGCTCCTCCTCCACTATGGCCACAGGAGCCAGATCTTAATCTAGCTGAGGATCTCTGTGCCCCTGGAGGGAGGGGCCTGTCAGTTGTCTCTGCTGCCCTCTTGATTGTATGGGGCGGATAAAGGTGTGTGCACCATGTCTGCATGCATGGCGGAGAAGGTGTGCGTGTCTGCGTATGTGAGTGTCTGTGTGCATGCACAGGTATGCGAGTGTGGGTACAGCTGGGTCTGTGTGTCTGTGCCTGCACCTCTGTGTGCATGTGTGTGTGTGTGCATGTGTGTGTGTGTGTGTGTGTGTGTGTGTTTGGCTGTGTCTGTGTGTGCATCTGTGTGCATGGCTATGTCTCTGAGTGCTCTGTGTGGTTCATGTTGTGTGTGCTGATGTGAGACTCTGCACATGCTCCTGTGACTGTGTATCTTGGTTTGGGTTCCTCTAGAAGCCAACCCTAGAAAGGATTTCAGATTAATTACACACCAGGTATGGTGGCTCATGCCTGTATCTCAGCACTTTGGGAGGCTGAGGCGGGTGGATCACCAGAGGAGTTCAAGACCAGCCTGGCCAACATGGCAAAACCCCATCTCTACCAAAAAATACAAAAATTACCTGGGCGTGGTGGTGAGTGCATGTAATCCCAGCTACTTGTGGGGCTAAGCAGGAGATTCGCTTGAACACAGGAGGCGGAGGTTGCACCGAGATCGCGCCATTGCACTCTAGCCTAGGTAACAAGAGAGAAATCCTGTCTCAAAAAAAAAAAAAAAAGAATTATAATTCATTGATCTGGGAAGTGATTCTAGGAAACACCCAGAGGGGCATTAGGAAGTAAGTTACCTCTGTGGGAGAGCAGGGCCCAGTCCTGCTGGAGAGCTGAGCAGAGGGGCGGGCTGCCGAACATGCCCAGGGTCACCCCAGCTGAGGCATGAGGGAGTTGAGGGGCTTCTCCACCCACTCTTGGCAGCCGTGGCATTTCCTGTCTGCCCTACACACAGGCCTCAAGGCCCCTGGGCAAAGAAAGCCCTCAGGCACAGGGTCTGCAGTACTGGCAGCTGGAAGTCAGGCTGTGTCACCCAGATTTGTCTGACAAATCAATGGTGACACATTTTTTTTGTCTGACAAAAAAATGGTGAGTAGGAGGGGCCTGGGTAGCAAGTCAACACAACCTGCTGTACTGTGTGTCCACATTCATGTGTATGTGCTGTGCCCTCTCATGCCACCTGGACACAGGCATTCTCCAGTGACCTCTCCTGGTTTGGGAAAGATCGGCACATCAGCAAAGCTCTAGCCTTGCCTTTCTTCCCTCCCGGAACCAGGCTGGCTCAGGATCTGCAGAATCATGCCAGGCCTGTGGCAGCAAATGGATCTGCACCCACTTTAAGCAGTGCCAGAGCAGCCTAACCCCTTGGGCTAGAGTAGAGGCCAAGAGTCAAAGTGTGGTGGGGGCTAAGGCAGCAGGATCGCTTGAGCCCAGGAGTTCAAGGTTACAGTTATGATTGCATCACTGCATTCCAGCCTGGGTGAGAGAGCGAAACCCTGTCTCAAGAAAAAAAAAGGAGTGGTGGGGGCAGGGATAGGGAGATGAGGAAGGCCCTACAGTGGAGAAGGCACCAGGACCAGAACCCAGGCCTCCTTTATCTGAAGCTTGCTGCCCATAGGAGCCTGGACAGTGGCCAGGGAAGTCTCAAATGCCACAGAGGTGAGCTTGGCCTCTGCCCTGCAGGCAGTGGGAAGTGCTGGAAGCTGGACATTCCTGTGAGGAGCACAGTCAATGCTGTGAGCAGGGCTGGACGTCGAGCTGTGGGAGGGAAACTAGAAGCTGGAACACCTAGAGGAGGCTTTTAAGAGGAACAGAGCAGCTGGGCATGGTGGCTCACACCTGTAATCCCAGTATTTTGGGAGTCCAAGACAGGCAGATCACTTAAGGTCAGGAATTCAAGACCAGGCTGATCAACATGGTGAAACCCCATCTCTACTAAAAATACAAAAATTAGCCAGGCATAGTAGTGTGCACCTGTAGTCCCAGATACTCAGGAGGCTGAGGCAGAATAACTTGAACTGGAGAGACGGAGGTTCCAGTGAGCCGAGATCAAGCCACTGCACTCCAGCCTGGACAACAGAGCGTGACTCTATCTTAAAAAAAAAAGGAGCAGAGCTGGGCAGATTGCACAAAGCCCTAAGTGTGACAGTGACTAGCTCAGGGCTGAAAGGGGTGTGCGTGGGGTGACACTGGCAGGGGGTTAGTACTCTTCTTCAGGGAGGGGTAGTGGCCAGTTACCACTGCCTCAGCAAGGTTTAGAAATTCAGGAGCTGTGGGACAGAGCCAATGACAAGGGGCCAAAGAATGTGGCAAGGGGGAGCTGCCAAGTCTCACTGGAAGGGTCTAATGGTTATTGGGCCAGGGGGAGTAGAAGGGGCTATGGAGGAAGAGTGAGAATAAATTGGGGAGGGTGTCAAGGAGCAGCATGGACCATGTGGAGGAGCTTGAACACCCTGGACAAAGAGGGAGCATGGAGGCCCTTAGGCCTGGAGACCTGAGGAGCAGCAGGTGGAAGGGGCACGGCCCTAGGGAGATGGTGGCAGTACAGAGATGTAGCAGGAGCACTGGGCAGTGCCAGGCTGTGAGGCACTAGAATTCCCAAATGCACAGTTGGGAGCAGTATCAAGGATTGAGGCAGCTGTGGGGTCTAGGGGGACAGAGAGAGGTACCCCTGATGTCTACTGGGGCAGAGCGGGAGGGAGCTGGGGCTGGAGCTTTGGGAAGCCAGGACCCTGGGGGAGTCTTTAGGAGCTAGCAGGGAAGGAATGGGGTCTCCCTTGAGGCTTACAGGGGTGGGGTGCTACAGAGGGTTGGGGATGGGGTCAAGAGAGAAAGTGACAGGTCAAGGGGGTCTGTAGGGCAGAGCTGGGCTCACGGGCTTAGAGTTGCGCAGATTGACTCTAATCCCAGGTGCAACGTTTGCCTGCTGTGTAACCCCAGGCAAGATCGTGAACTCTGAGCGGCAGCTGCCTCATGTGAATGAAGATTGTAACTAAAGCCAGGTGTATTATTTTCCGAGAACTGGGTGGCTCAAAACAACAGAAATGGATTCTGTGAAAATTCTGGAGACCGAAAGTCAGAAATCAGGTGTTGGCAGGCTCATCCTCCTTCCAAAGGCCCTGGTGGGGGCTCTTCCTTGCCTCTTCCAGCTTCTGGTAGCCCTAGGAGCTGCTGGGATTGTGGCAGCATCACTCCAATCTCTGCCTCCTTCTTCACATGGCTGGCTTTTTTTTTTTTTTTTTTTATTGAGACAAGGTCTCACTCTGTCACCCAGACTGGAGTGCAGTAGTGTGATCTCAGCTCACTGCAACCTCCACCTTCTGGGCTCAAGTGATTCTGCCACCTCAGCCTCCCAAGTGGCTGGGATTACAGGTATGTACCACCACACCCAGATAATTTTTGTGGTTTTTTTTTTTTTTTTTTTTTTGAGACGGAGTTTTGCTCTTGTTACCCAGGCTGGAGTGCAATGGCACGATCTCGGCCCACCACAACCTCCGCCTCCCGGGTTCAGGCAATTCTCCTGCCCCAGCCTCCTGAGTCGCTGGGATTACAGGCATGCGCCACCATGCCCAGCTAATTTTTTGTATTTTTAGTAGAGACGGGGTTTCACCATGTTGACCAGGATGGTCTCGATCTCTTGACCTCGTGATCCACCCGCCTCGGCCTCCCACAGTGCTGGGATTACAGGCTTGAGCCACCGCGCCCGGCCAATTTTTGTATTTTTTAGTAGAGAAAGGGTTTCACTTTGTTGACCAGGCTGGTCTCGAACTCCTGACCTCAAGTGATCTGCCCACCTCGGCCTCCCAAAGTGCTGGGATTATAGTCATGAGCCATCATGCCCGGCCATGGCTGTCTTCTCTATGTGGCTCTGTGTCCAAATTTTTCTCTTCTAAGGACACCAGTCTCCATTTCTGGGGCTCAAGCAATCCTCCCAACTCAGCCCCCCGAGTAGCTGGGACCACAGGTGCACACCACCACACCTGACCAATTTTTTATTTTTATTTTTGTAGAGATGGGGTCTCCCCATGTTGCCCAGGCTGGTCTCAAACTCCAGGCCTCAAGTAATCCTCCCACTTTAGCCTCCCAAAGTGCTAGGATTACAGGTGTGAGCCACGATCCCTGGCTTGAACTCTGTTTTTTGTTTTTTGTTTTGAGACAGAGTCTCACTTTGTTGCCCAGGCTAAAGTGCAGTGGCTCAATCTTGGCTCACTGCAACTTCCGCCTCCCAGGTTCAAGCAATTTTCCTGCCTCAGTCTCCCAAGTAGCTGGGACTACAGGTGCCCACCACCATGCCTGGCTAATTTTTGTATTTTTAGTAGAGACAGGGTTTCACCATGTTGGCCAGGCTGGTCTTGAACTCCTGACCTCAAGTGATCCACCTGCCTCGGTCTCCCAAACTGCTGGGATTACAGGCATGAGCCACTGCTCCCAGCCTGAACTCTTTTTAACTTAGCAACATCTGCAAAGTACCTATTTTCAAATAAGGTCATATTCACAGGTACTGGGTGTTAGGATTTGAATATATCTTTATAACCACCCTAGGCCATAAGGTTGCTGTAAGGATTTAACCACAGGCCTAGACCATAGTAAACTCCCAAAAAATGATAGCTTTAAAAAGAAGGGCAGGCTAGGGAAGGCTGAGGGAGCTCAGGCTGGCAGACTTTCCCTGCACATGTCCACATCCTCACACACGCACAGGAGGCAAAGCACCACCCATGGAATGCAGCCAGGAGGGCCAGGACAGGGGACTCAGGAGCCTCAGCCTGCACTCACCTGCTCAGCAGAGCCAAGCTCAGGGCATCAGCTTCCTGGGCAGAGGGCTGCCAAAGTCAAAGCTTTGCTCATCAGAAAATTCCTTGAGAATATTGAGCAAGGCCACCACCACCATCATGTGCAAATGCACAGATGATGAATCTGTGCCCCCACACCCAAGGCTACTCAGACCCACAGCCTTGGCTCGATGGGGTGGCAGACTGTGTGTGCCACCAGCACACCCACCCACAGGACAGAGGGGTCAGGACATAGAATCAGACAGGCCACGGGGACCCCAGTGAAGATTATAGGCAGCCACTCCCCACTGAACAGAGGAGTAGGTCAGAGCGGGGTCTGCCATTCCCCCATCCCCTTTCCATAACACGTATGCATCTGGCAGTCAGACAGGCCTAAGATAAACCATTTCCCCCCAGCTACCCACCGGGGGTCACCCCCAAGCCAGGCCAGGGCCAATGGAGATTGGGGTGGAAAAGACAGGCTTGGCCCGAGTTCCTGCCCAACTCAGAACCTTCTGGTTTCTGCCGCAGGACACCTTGCAAGCTTATCAGGATCACTGTGGGCAGCTAGGTGAGCTAAGTTCATCTGTACTGCCATGACCTCTGTGCAGATGCATCAGGAACACAGAGTGCTCCAGGGTTAGGACAAAGGCAGTGCTGAAAAGGTTCATGGAACCAGTGATAGAGCACACAGCTGTCCACAGGGTCACTCCCCAGTGCCCCAGCCTGGACACCTGTGCTCCTTCTCACCCTCACCAAGGTGCTAGATGTGCATGGGACCAGAAAGTCCCCCTCTGTGTGCTCCTAGGTGAGAGCCCAGCTACTTAGGTGTTTGTGACTCTGGGCACCTGTGGGCCTGGGATTATGTGTTTATTTGAGAGCTATTCAGGGTGTGCACCTTTGAATGTGACCAGCAGCTGCCCTGCCAGGGCAGGCAAAGGTACAAGAGTAGGGGTGGAGGAATTGGGGGATGGGAAGAGGTTGCCCCACCATCATCTGGGGCAGGAACATTATGGGCAGAAAGGACAGCAAGAGCAAAGGCCTGAGGTGGGGATTTGCAGGGTGGGTTTAAGGGACAGAAAAGTGAGTTGTGGGTGAATGTTAATGAGGTCGGTGGGCCTTGTGGACTCCTGTGAGAACTTGGTTACTACTTTGAGTGACGGCAAGCCCTGGGGGCTTTGAGCAGAGAAGGAGCTTTTAAAAGGTCACTCTGGCTGCTCTGAGATAGATCAGTGGTTTTCCAAGTGTGGTCCAACAGCAGCAACTGAGAACTTGCAGAAATGCAGATTTTCAGGCACTCTGCTGAATCAGGACCCCAGGGACAGGGCACAAAGATGGTATCATAGGAGTCCTCCAGTGATGGCTTATACCCCTCCAGCAGCCTCACTCCAGGGCTCCTGGAGGACTCTATCCCCATCAGACCCCAACAGACGCTCTGAGCAGAATAAGTTCTGTGGTCAGCGGCATGTGGGAAATGAGTAGCTGGGACTACAGGCGCAAGCCACCACACCCAGCTAATTTTTGTATTTTTAGTAGAGACGGGGTTTCACCATGTTGGCCAGGATGGTCTTGATCTCTTGACCTCGTAATCGACCTGCCTCGGCCTCCCAAAGTGCTGGGATTACAGGCATAAGCCACCGTGCCTGGCTATAATATTCTTTATTAACTTACTTGACTATTGAATACTTTTTTTTCCCAAGACCACTTCATGGACATAGGCCACACTGAAAAATGCTACTTTAGGTACATTTTGGTTTATTTCTCTGGGCTTCCACACTGCACCTAACACAGAGTGACCACCCAACAACTGCCCTTTGAAAAATGCATGAAGCTCTCCCATGGTGACATTGATGGAACTTGGGTGATTTACAAACCAACTGACCTTTCCCCAAACTCTGGAAGGACTTGGTGTCAGCCCCTCATACACTGACTCCCTGGGCTGCCCTGGGAGCCCAAAGGTCTGGAAGGTTCCAAGCACAAGAAAGGGAAGAGAGAGGGGGCCCTGCCTTGGCATTCACAGAACAATGACCTCTCTGGTACTCAGGGTCCCCACCCTACCTGAGCTCAGGGCCAAGTCACAAGGCAGCTTCCCTAGAAGGCTTTTTTTTTTTTTTTTTTTTGCCAGGAGAACCACCCTTTCATCCCAGATGACGTGTTGTTTGTAGAAAGCTTAAGTGGGTCCCAGGAGGTCAGTCTAGCCAGCCCCTGCCTCCAGGCTGGGCAGCCACTCCTCTGGTCCTTGCAGATAGCCAGGCATCAGGCCTGCCTCAGGGGCCTCTTTGAGGCCTCATGAACAAATGAGCTCTCCTTTGTTCCCAAGGAAATCTCAGTGGAGGCCCATTCATTAGCAAGAGGCATCTGGCCCATAAAGTTCAAGTGAAGCAGAAGCCAGATGGTCCAGGAAATGGCAGAGGGGCCACAGAACCACAGCTTTCCCCATCAGGGGTGCCAGAAGAGACTTGGAATCACCAGGTCTATGCTTCTATTAACAGGTGGAGAACATGTACAACTATTATATATCAATGACTTTTTTAAAAAAACAAGTGGAGAATCTGAGGTCCGAAAGCAGACAGGACTGTTATGGTCACACAGCTTGGCTCTCATGCCCTCAGGTTCTCCCTAGTCCATGCTCTGGTCAGTTTAATAGTTCTCAGGGGTGTACAGAGCCATTGGGACAGACCACAGGATGAGCAAGATGGCCACAGAGGAGGCAGGCAGAGGGAGAGCCAGTCAGGGGCTCGTGATGGACCTGACTTCATCGGGAATGAGTGCAGGGGAAGGGATCATGATCCCAGGGAGCCAGGCCATACTTGTGGTAGGGAGGTGGAGGTGAGGGGTGAAGCAGAGCAACCCTGTGGCCCTGCACAGCTCAGCCCATGTGTGTGACCCCGTGTACGATGACATCCCAATCATGGCACACCATGGCTGCACATGTGTGCCTCTGTGACAATGTCACAGCCCCGGGCCACACTGTGACTACACCATGTATCTACCTGTAACAAGGTGCTGCTGCTCCTCTGACCAGAGCAGTTGAGCATGTGGCCATGTCCAAAGGGTGTTCGTGACTCTGGGCACCTGTGGGCCTGGGATTATGCATCTGTTTGAGAGATATGTAGGGTGTACACCTAGGAATGTGACCAACAGGCTGCGCTGCGAGACACTAGGTCCTAAGAACTTCCAAACTTGAAATGTCACTTCAGAGTGGCCAGCAGTTTTCTGTCTGCTAAGACCAGGCAGGTTGTGGAAAATGATTTTCTAAATGTGGTTACAGAAATGTAGAGTGACAGCCCTTCTGCTGCACAGCTCTGGTCATCTTCTGATGTGGTGGCCAGGGAAGAGAGTGGGAGAGGAATCAGGAGGGGGAATAGGGGTCTGTCCTGCAGCCTCTACCCAGCTCAGCTTCAAGGGGCTTCAGCTGACTCCTGACCACACAGTCCACAGACCAGCCTGAGATCGGAGGTGGCCTGTCCCAGGGTGAGCTTAGAAAGAGCCATTGGGGAGGGCCCATGGGAGCTTGCATATGCGTGGGTGGCAGTGGAGTGGCACAGTGTCGGGACATGAGCACTTACACACCAGGAAGGCTCCCGAAGATGCCCGTCTGGCTCAACTGGGTACCTAGTAAATGGCCTCACTCCGTTTCCCCTGGCTCTCTCCAGGCCATCTGCTGACCAGCCGTCTGCCCCTAGCTTTCCACACTCGCCTCTCTGCTGACACAACCTGCCCACGAATGGCCCCATCTCTGGGCCCACAAATGGCCCTATCTTTGGGGCCTAACGATTCACCCACACATACTCACTTGCACATAGTTCACAGATAATCCTCGTTTATTTGCCCACTCTACTCATTCATGTGTTTATTCATATGTTCATTCATTCAACAAATGCTCACCCACTAGGTACCTCTTGTGAGCCACCAACCCTGCTGAACTTCTCCAACTCCCTGGGTCAGAGAAATGAAGGCACAGTCCCAGTGGACCTCGGTGTGGGCGGCTCAGCAAAGAGGAACCTGGAGGCTGGGTGGGCTGATGGCCGTTAGCTGAGGGAAGCACTCAGGGGTGTCACAACCATGCCACTGCATCAAGCCGGATGGGCTCTGGAGGTTGGGTAAACACTGTGGCTGCCTTCCCCCAACCCCAGGCTGGGTCTGGCACCATCACCCTAATGAGCCGGAGTTGAGCCCCAAGGCTTCAGAGCTGTCCTCTAATCCCAAAGCCCACAGAATATGACCCATCCCTTGGGGTGGTTCTCAGGGTCCCTTCAGTTGGGCCCAGATTGCCTTAGCTGTCCCCATGCCCCCTTCCCACCAGCTACACCAGATTTTGCAACTTCCCTGAGGCCTTGGACGACTATGGCCTTCCAGCTCCTCTACACTGTCCCTTCCCAAGGGGGCCTGGAGCCCAGCTTCCCAGGCTGCCCACAACCTCCCAACTTCTCTGCCATGTCTCCTTGCTGACATTTCAGTCATGATAATAGTAATCATAATTAGATCTATCCAACACCTCCTTGGCACTGGGCATGAATGGGTGATATTTCCAACCCTCTCATATTCCAAAGCATAGTGGCCAGAGCTGGAGGTGGCCAAGAGTGTGGCACTAGATCCCCCAGCCTGGGGCCCTGGTCAGCTCCTGGCCTGCTCCACCCCCAGTCATTGCCCAGTTGGCTCTTTCTCCTTCAGAGCTCACCCTGAACGTCCCCTCCTCAGAGAGGCCTCTCCAAGCTTCCAAATGGAGCAGGCTCTGTCCTTGACACTCAGAGCACCACGTGAGCTCTCACCCTAACATGATTGTGTGTCTGGATGGCATGTTCTTCTGGACATCTGTCTCCCCTGCCAGAGTGCCCACTCTGCGAGAACAGGGACTACATCTGCCTTGTTCATAGCTGCCATCCCAGAACCTAGTTCAACACCAGGCAAACAGTAGGTACACAGTAAGCATTTGCTAAATCAAAAAAGCCTATTCATCCATTTGGATATCCATTTCACCATATGGCTGGGCCTGGCTCCAACTCCTGACCTCGTCACCCACCTTGGCCTCTCAAAGTGCTGGGATTACAGGTATGAGCCACTGTACTCAGCCCCCATGTCTCTTAAAAAAAAATCTGGATATGAATCTCTTCTAGAAATACAGGAAGAAGGCCTGGACACACCAGGCTCTGTTTCTAGGGATAACAATGGCCAGAGCTGAAATGTGTCTGTCCTTCAGCCCAGGGGTCCAGGGTACCCACTGTCCTCACCTATCTGGACCCCACAGGCTTCTGCACTGCAGATCCCAGGTTTATGCTGCAAAGCTAAGGCTTACTAGGTCTGCAGAGTGAGGGGCGGGGCTAAGAAGGCTTCCCCAAGGTAAGGGGTTGTTACTTAGCTTTCCTTTGCTGATTTCACTCTCAACTCCAAAGGCCCCAGCAAGGCCGTGACAATTCTAAGGCAGGTGAACGTTGGTGTTGGCATCACAAGCCTGCTAGTCTTGCACAAGAATCTGTTAACTCAGTGTCAATGGGGGACTCAATGGCCTCTGGTTTCACTTCCCACACCAAGGACTGAGGGTTTTAATAAATTCAAAGGCAAGTCCTGGAGAGAGGGTGCTACCAGTAGCCCTTTAGGCAGCTTGGTCCGAGGGTCTTGACATAGTGGGTGACAAGGTAAGGACCCAGTGATTGAGATGCAGCTGCGGGTAGGCAGGCCCAGCTTACATCCTGACTCCAGCTCTGAAACTTTGGACAAGTCACCTTCCCGAGGCCTCATCTGTAGCCCACAGCTAATATTACCTGCATGCTGTTTCCAGGAAGAGTTTCCTCCACCAATCACAGCAGCAGTGTCTCATCGACCTTGTGTGGAAAGTATGTCAGGGTTCTCCAGATAAACAGAACCAACAGGAAAGAGAGAGAGAGATGGATTTTAAGGAATTGGCTTACATGACTGTAAGCCAAGTTCTGGTAAGTCAGAACTTGGTAGGGCAGGCTGGCTGGCGAAACTCAGGCAATATTTCTACGTTACATCTTGCAGCAGCAGTTCTCCTTTTCTAGGAAACCTTGGTTTTTGGTCTGAAGGCCTTTGGTTGATTGATTGAGGCCCACATTGTTGATAATCTCCTTTACTTAAAGTCGACTGGTTGTAGATATTAATTACATGTACAAAATACCTTCCCAGCAACATCTCGACGACTAGTATTGTTTTTTTTTTTTTTTTTTTTTTGAGATGGAGTCTCACTGTCACCGAGGCTGGAGTGCAGTGGTATGATCTCGGGCTCACTGCAACCTCTGCCTCCCGGGTTCAAGCAATTCTCCTGCCTCAGCCTCCCGAGTAGCTGGGACTACAGGTGCCCACCACCACGCCCAGCTAATTTTTGTATTTTTAGTAGAGACAGGGTTTCACCATGTTGGCCAGGCTGGTCTTCAACTCCCAACCTCTGGTGATCTGCCTGCCTTGGCCTCCCAAAGTGCTGGGATTACAAACGTGAACCACCACGCCCAGCCTAGGCTAGTATTTAACCAAACAATAGGCACCATAGCCTTGCCAAGTTGACACACAGCATTTATCCAGTACAGAAAATATCACTCCCTTTCTGTGCATGAGGAAATTGAAGCTCAGAGAGGCTGTACCAACTGCTTAAGGACATAGAGCATACAGGATGGAGCAGGAAGTTGAACTTAGGCAGCTCGCTGCCTCCACTCTCTGAGAATAGAGCCACAGGTGGCTGCTTCAGAGGGGCCTGTGAGAGTTGAAACACACAGTCCCTGGTACCACACTACGGTAGAGACACAATTCAATTTGCTAGTGACTGTTATTACTACTACTGTTAACACAGATCATTCAATAAGGGGGTGGCTGTGGGAGCGGGGAGAGGAGACAGAGAGGAGAGGGCTGTTGGTACCCACCATTGGAGATGGGTTTTAGGGTGACAGAAAACTCTTTCGTCTTTGCAAAAGAGCCCCTTTCCTCCTTCTAGGAACCTCCAAGAAGGGAGCCAAGGAGGGCGGGAGGCCTCTGCCAGGCCGTGGGTCCTGAATGCTGTGCAACTGGGCCCAGAGCTGCTGGCCAGGTGCAGGGGAGAGACAGTGAGCAGTGTCTACCAGTGTGTGGGGTCTGGAAGGAGTCCTGCCTTCTGAGGCTGTGGCTGGCTGCCCAGAAGTTCCCGGAAGTGGACAACCTCTCCTGAGTTGGGTGGCCGGTGGCTAGCCAGAGCCTTGGCCAGCCTCCTTGGCTAGATGCTCCCATCTGCCTGCCCAAACTGGTTCTGTCACCCAGAAATAGAGAAATGACTCACCTGAGACCTGAGGCCCTTGAAGCTGCCCCAGCCTCAATCCTCCCAGCTTCTTCACCCGCCCCCACGGGGTGGAATGCTGGACCAGAAGGCAGAAGGCCAGGAGGTCACCATGCTCCCCACTTGCTAGCTGTACGACTTTGGGCAACTTAACCATTCTGAGCTTCTGTCCCTCGTATGGGTTAATAATTGCACAGACATCTGTAGGGTAGCTGTTCGGGGGGCCTGAGGTTGTGCACATAATCACAGAGCCAGGTCAAACATTTGCACACAGTGGCTGCTGCTGCCATCTTTGCTCAGCAGATTCTCATGCTCCCTGGCCTTCTCCTTACTGGCCCTGCCCAGCCAGCACACTTCTCCACATTTACTCTCTCCTCATTCCTCCTCCCCTTTGTTCCAGCTCCCTCATGTCTGGGTAGATGGGGTCCTGGGTAGGCCTTTAAATGCCAACAGGACCAGAGAGAAATAAGGTCCCTGAATTGGTGGATAATTGCACTGTTGATGATGGCGAGATTCTAATGTCTCCTGGCCTGCCTCTGCCACACACTTCTCCCTCTCCCCTGCTCTCTTGACTCCAGCCTCCCTGTCTTCCTCCATGCTCCTCCTCCACATTAGGCTCCCTCAAGCCTTCACTGGGACCCCTCAGCCTGGTCACTCTTCCCAGATGGCATCTCCTTGACACCAGGGTGCAGCCCTGAGGTGGGTCCCCCTTCCCATCCCACTGTTCTCTATCCCAGCACCCTTGTCACCCTGGTCACAGCCTGCCACGGCTTCTTTGCTGATGTCTGTCTGCCCAGCAGCTCAGGAGGACAGGGAGGGAGGCTTCCCCACACTGCGCATCCTCATCCCCCTAAGCCCCTGCATGTGAATCAGGTAGACCAGGGCCCCTTGAAGGTGATGGGGCAGAGGCAGGCACAGCCAGCCACAGGAGAGGGCTCAGCCTGGCCCTGCCTCTGCCCCACTACCTTCAAGGGGCCCTGATCTGCCTGATCCACCTCTGGGGGTTTGGGGGGATGAGAACAAGCACGGAGGAATCCACCTCTGGACCAGTCCCTTCCAGAGAGCCCCTCATAACTAGCCAGATCCTTCCCCTACCCCTGACCCCAGACCCTCCTCCAGACGCTGTGAGTGTGGTGTGGGAGACATAGAAAACAGGATACCTGGGTCCCCCTGCAACCCAAACATCACGTTCTGTGTGACCTCGAGCAAGTCCTCTCCCCTCTCTGAGTCTTAGTCTCCCTGGCTATAAATGGCTTAGGGCTGGGGACACACACTGATGCCTACAAGGTCAGGGAGGTGTCGCTGCTTGGACATTACATTCCTCAGGGTTGAGGACTCACTGAAGGGAGGGCTGATAGAGAATTAGAGAGAGCAGACCCTGCCTGGGCCAACCCAGGGGCTCCAGGTCTGCTGATTTCTCAAAAGAAGCTAAACATCTGAGGTTTGATGAGAAATCTCCTGTTGGTTAAATGTTGACAACAAATCCACATTTTATTATAAAACAAGCACTATGTGGGCCACACAGAACTTATCTGGGTCACAGTTCGTGGGTGCCAGGCTAGAGGGCTCAGTTAAGGGGTGCCCTGGGGCCCTCTGGGCATTTTCTGCTCTCTAGGATGGGGGCTGCTGGTCCCTACACGGCCCCCCAACTCCAGACCTGCCTCCTGAAGCATTTATTGGCTTTGCCCCACTCCAGCCCCTCGCTCTCCTCTCACAAACCAGAGCTCACCCCTTGCTCTGCAGCCATAGTCTGAGGGGATTCCAAAGGCAGGGTTAGGATGAGGCTGATGCCAGAGACGTCAGAACCCCTCTGCTCTGCCAACCCTGAAATTTCATCTCACGTGGCAGCTCCTGGGCCCCATCACTGTAAACCCTGGAGCTCACGCCTCCAGCCCTTCAGGGCAGAGCTGAGCTGTTTCCAGATCCTCT
Organism: Sapajus apella; assembly: GCF_009761245.1. NCBI lineage: Eukaryota > Metazoa > Chordata > Mammalia > Primates > Cebidae > Sapajus > Sapajus apella. The sequence goes on from NW_022436963.1 coordinate 3,714,673, forward strand.
ACCCACTGTGTGAGGCTGGCGTCCACCTACCACTACACAGAAGGGCACTGACACCCCAAGGAGCAGAAGCAGCACAGGTTGGAGGTGTCCTATGTCCACCAGGGGTCTCCTTGAGAAGGACGCAGGATTTCTTGGTTGGCTGACAGATGTGGAAACTGAGGCCAAGAAGAAAGCAGCAGGTTTGCCCAGACTGAGCTACCTCATCTTCCTGGAGGGGTGCTGCTAAAAATAATTCCTGGGAGAAGGGGTCCCAGTGACGAGTGCCACGTCCTCTCCAAGTCCACTCGCTGGCCTGCCGCCCTCCACCGCCACACCCTGCAAACTCACCCGTCTCCTGTGCCAGGAACTTGCTACCATCAGCACCATTCCCTAACAGTATCCAGCACTGATCTGGAAGCAGAAGAAGAAGCTGTCTGACATCACTCGCCACATCGCGGCTCCAGGCAAGGGTGTCCCGGCTGCAGGTGAGTCCACTGGGAGCATTGCCAAGGGCTGCAGTCCACTGGCACTGAGAACACCAAGGAGAACTGACGCTTCTACCACCAGCTGCAACTGATAGCTGACAACTGCGTGAATCCCTGCATTGGGTGCGCCATCCTCTTCCATGAGACGCTCTACCAGAAGGCAGATGATGGGCATCCCGCTCCCCAAGTTATCAAATCCAAGGATGGTGTTGTGGGCATCAAGGTAGACAAGAGTGTGGTACCCCTGGCAGGGACAAATGGTGAGACCACCATTCATGAGCTGGATGGGTGCTCAGCACTGTGCCCAGTACAAGACGGATGGAGCCAACTTTGCCAAGTGGCATCGTGTGCTGAAGATTGGATAACACACCCTCTCAGCCCTCGCCATCATTGAAAATGATGCGGGGTGCAGTAGCTCATGCCTGTAATCGCAGCACTTTGGGAGGCGAAGGCGGGCTGATCACGAGGTCAGGAGTTCAAGACCAGCCTGGCCAACATGGTGAAATCCTGTCTCTACTAAAAATACAAAAATTAGGCAGGCATGGTTATGGGTGCCTTTAATCCCAGCTACTCGGGAGGCTGAGGCAGGAGAATCGCTTGAACCCCGGGAGGAGGAGTTTGCAGTGAGCTGAGATTGCGCTACTGCACTCCAGCCTGGATGACAAAACAAGACTCCATCTCAAAAAAAAAAAAAAAAAAGAAAAGAAAATGCCAACTCGTGGCCCGTTATGCCAGTATCTGCCAGCAGAATGGCATTATGCTCATTGAGGAATCTGAGATCCTCACCAGTGGGGACCATGACTTGAAGCAGTACCAGCATGTAACTGGAAGGTGCTGGTCCTGTGTACAAGGCTCTGAGCGACCACCTCATCCACCTGGAAGGCACCTTGCTGAAGTCCAATATGGTCACCCAAGGCCACGCCTGCACTTGGGTGCAGAAGTTTTCTCACAGGAGACTGTCATAGCAACCATCACAGCGCTGCACTGCACAGTGGCCCCCCACCCACCCCTGGTCCCTGGGATCACCTTCTTGTCTGGAGGCCAGAGAGAAGAGGAGGTGTCCATCAACCTCAATGCCATTAACAAGTCCCCCCTCCTGAAGCCCTGGGCCCTGAACTTCTCCTATGGCCAAGCCCTGCAGACCTCTGCCCTGAAGGCCTGGGGCAGGAGGAAGGAGAAACTGAAGGCTGCACAGGGGAGTATGTCAAGTGAGCCCTGGCCAACAGCCACACCTGACAAGGAAAGTACACTCCAAGCATTCAGGCCAGGGCTGCTGCCAGTGAGTCCCTCTTCGTCTTTAATCACACCTGGTAAGCAGACATGTTCCCAGGCTGCCACTCAGCACTCCAGGCCCCGCCCCCTCCCAGACTCTCTTGAAGAGGGGGCCTCCTCCTTCGAGCTCCAGGCTGGCTTGCCCATGCTCCTGCCTCCCTCCTGACAGTGGTGTGCAGTGTTGTCGGTGAATGGCTAACTCCATCACCCTTGCCAGCACACTGCTAATAAACATCTATTTAAGGGGGAAAAAATAAAATAAAAATAAAAGCCAGGTGCAGTGGCTCACGCCTGTAATCCTAGCATTTTGGGAGGCTGAGGTAGGTGGATCATGAGGTCAGGAGTTCAAGACCAGCCTGGGCAAGATGCTGAACCCCGTTCCCACTAAAAATACAAAAATTGGCCAGGCATGGTAGTGGGTGCCTGTAATCCCAGCTACTCAGGAGGCTGAGGCAGGGAATTGCTTGAACTGGGAGGCAGAGGTTACAGTGAGCACAGATCGCGCCACTGCACTCCAGCCTGTGCAACAGAGAGAGACTCCATCTCAAAAACAATAATAATAAAATATAAAAATAAAAATATTTCCTGGGGCACAGAATAAAAAGAGTGAATTCTGGGGGCTGGGGTTGACATTTTCCATTTGCCTTGACCATTGGGTGGATACTCCGCCCAGCAGTCCCTGACCGTGATAGTGGTGGTGACGATGACGGTGATGTGGACTGGGTGGGAGGGAAACAAGGCCCCAGCGTCATCCCTGAGATGGGGCCTGACCTTGCCTCAACTCCGGCTGCTCAGGGCCACAGCGAGGGATAAGATGAGTTTGTACTGTAGCTCTGAGGAGGGAGGGAGGGAGGGAAAAGGGAAGGAGGGGTAAGGAGGAAGGGTTAAGGGAAGGAGGGGTAAGGGAGAGAGAAGGAGAGAGAGAAAGGGAAAAGAAGATGGGGAAGCAGGGAAGGACAAGGGAGGAGCAAGAGGGGAAGAAGGAGAAGGAGAATGGGCCAGGTGGGGTGGCTCATGCCTGTTATCCCAGCACTTTGGGAGGCCGAGGCAGGCAGATCATGAGGTCAAGATCAAGACCATCCTGGCCAACATGGTGAAACCCCATCTCTACTAAAAATACAAAAAGTTAGCTGGGCATGGTGGCACACACCTGGAGTCCCCAGATACTCAGGAGGCTGAGGCAGGAGAATCACTTGAACCCAGGAGGTAGAGGCTGTAGTGAGCCGAGATCGTGACACTGCACTCCAGCCTGGGTGACAGAGGGAGACTCCATCTCAAAAAAAAAAAAAAAAAAAAAAAAGGAGAAGGAAAAGAAAAGAAAGAGGAAGAGGAGGAGGGGACAGAATGGGGAAGAAGCGGCCCATAAGGATCACAACGGGACCCGAATAGGGCCCACTTCACAGACACCATAACTAAGACTTAGGGCATGAGGTCACTTGCTCAAGATCTCACAGGACTAGAACTCATGGCTTACGCCTAGTCCTTCAAGGCCTCAAACCTTGAACCACTCAAGCAGCATATCCCAAGACACTTCACCCTTACCTCACCAGAAAGGTGTGCTGGTTAAAATGCAGATTTCTGGGTCAAAATCAAAGGAGTGTTGCCCAGGAATCTGCATTTTGACCAGTACCCTGGTGGTGGTTGTTTGGGTCCTGACACTGAGAAACAGTGTGGCTCATTTAGGGCGTTTCTTAGTGCCACGTCCTGTACTCACACTGACCCCCAACCACCCCCACAGGGCTGGGCCTTTCCACTCAAGATTTCACCCACATTCTCCCAGTCGCATGTAGATCCACCCTTCCAGTTAGCACCCGCTTCTCTTCTGGAAGCCTTCTTCATGGTTGGGATCCTCCTCTTTCAGCACCTGTGGGAGTAATAGCCTCCTCCTTCTCCATCTGGAGGTGCTTACAACACTCTATTTCACTTTCCGTGTGAGTTGGCCTTGTTTCCCAACCTTTCTCTATATTAAACAGGAAATTCCCAGAGGGCTGGGGACTTGCCGTTTTAAACAATAAGCCTCTGAAATACATGACTTAATCTGACCCTCCCACCAGCCACAAGTGGCAGGGTTGGGAAAGCTTTACAAATCAGGAAACCAAGCCTTGAAGAGGTTGTGGCCTGCCCGAGTCCATAACCAAGTAAGATTCAGAGCTAGATTTGGAAGTCATGCCCAACTCCACTATCCAGTTCTTTTTGCTTTGGCTTTGCCTCTGATCACCCCCAAAAAAAACCCTGTGAGGGCTGGGAACAGTGGCTCATGCCTGTAATCCCAGCACTTTGGGAAGCTGAGGGTGGATCACTTGAGGTCAGGAGTTTGAGACCAGCCTGGCCAACATGGTGAAACCCCATCTCTACTAAATATACAAAAATTAGCTGGGCATGGTGGTGTACGCCTATAATCCAGTTACTTGGGAGGCTGAGGCAGGAGAATTGCTTGAACCTGGGAGACAGAGGTTCCAGTGAGCCAAGATTGCACCACAGCACTCCAGCCTGGGCAACAAAGGAAGACTCTGTCTCAAAACAAACAAACAAATAAAAACAAACAAAAAACAACAACGAAAAACCCTGTGAGGCAGGCACGTCAGGGGTTATGATCCTATTGACCAGATGAGGAAAGCAAGGCCCAAAGATGAGCAAAGGACTCAGTATCATTCTGATTGAGCTCCCACTTCCAGCTGCACTTGGGTCCGAGCACAAGTGCTGACCTTTCTCTCTCATCCTCTCTGGGTGACAGGCACTGCCCAGGATCCCTCGACAGGATGGCACAGAACTCAAGCTCTCAGACCAGAGCCCTCATCCTGGACTGGTCCTACTGCCACCCTTGAACCCAGGTGCCTCCTCCGAAGGTGGAGACTCGCCTCACCTGCCTTGCAGCCAGCTGGATGCTCAGACGGAAATGGAAAGTACCTGGACACACCCTGGTCACCGTCATTCTGGACTTTGTCCCTCTTGTTAATCCCCAGATGGGAAAGGAATACCCTCAATGGCCCTTTCCTCAAGACTGGAGGAGAGTACCTCTGAGCCAGGCACAGGCCCAGCCCAACCCAGCCTAAGCCAAGCTGGGAAGGGTGTGGAGCAAGGAAGGCAGACTGGCATTCCTGAGAGGGGTTTGCCAAGCCCTACAATTCATGTGTTGTGCCAGGGAAACTCAAGGGAGGTATGGCCCAACGATGACCTCTGGAATGGAGGCCTAAGCCACCCTGCTTGCCCAGGGTGGCCAGCAAGGGGCTTCGGACAACCCTGGATGGAAAAATAAAAATAGTGGCCAAATATTTGTTACACGATAACTATTGTCAGACCCTGTGCCTCTCCCTCCTCCCCAAGCGTTCAGAACTGTGGAATAGATGGGTTCCATCCAGCCCGATTCCTCTGCCCCTCTCTGGATCATCTTAGACCAGAAAGTGACACAGTTGAGTGTCCCGCTTCTTCTGCATCCCTCCAGGACCACTTCATCTGTGGCCGATCTTCCCCACCTCCTTTGGGAAGCCTCATTCACAGGTTTCAAAGCAAGCCGCAGGTGGAGTAGATCCTGCTTAAGACCCCGGCCCAGAATTCCTTAGATCTCCTTCTTCCTCCATGTCCAAGACACCCATCTTGACAACCCTGTAGCACCCCACTTGGCCCTAGCGGCACTTCGCCTCGGCCTTGCCATTTTATACCCCACAGTCGGGACGTAGGGTTCTGAAGCCCAGGGTAGTTGGTGGGGAGGCAGCACGAGTGTGCAGGACGAGGTCGGGAAAAGAGACCTCGTCCGCCCACCTCCTGGTTGCTCCTCCTCCCGACAAGCGAGCCGTTACCCGCAGAGCCCAAGAAGTGGGCCTCTCAGCCGGGTCCCCGCCACCCACCCCGCCGAGAGCGACGCTGCGCGCCTGCGCGGAAGAAGGCCGCGGCCACCGCGCATGCGCAGCAGTCACTCCCGCTGTATATTAAGGCGCCGGCGGTCGCGGCCTGAGGCTGCTCCTGGACAAGGGCGACGAACGGTTCGTTTGGACTTGCTGGCTTGCGTGCCCTCCGCCGCCTCCGCAGAGTCCCCCGCGCAGGTGAGGGCCAGCGTTGTGGGTGCGGCGCCGGCCGGGGAAGCCCTCGCGTGTCTTGCTAGTTGGAGCACCTCTTGCCGGGCACTGGAACCCCATCCCCCACTGTCCCAGTCTCCCGCCGCCTGCGGGGGGTCAGCGTTTATCCTCCAGATCTTTTGCCTAGACGGCCGCCTCAATTTCCCCCTTTCGGCCCCCTCGGGCTATTCCCGGCTGAACCCGCCGGTTTAGAATTCCCTTCTCATATCCCTCTCCTCATATCCCATTCCTCATTGTCGAGACCTCGACCTCGGGTCACCTCTGACCTCCAGTGCCCGAGGACTGCCTTCTTTCTCCAAATTCAACTCCCTCGACTTTCTAGCCCCTGCACGCTCCCAGTGAGTCCCAAGGCGCTGGCCCTTATACCCCTACCTTAGTTTGTGCCCCCCCTTTCTCAGTTACGCCCAGTTATTCCCGCTGTGGGGACACGACCCCGGAGGAATCCTTGCCTCTGGGACTTGGAGCCCTGCTGGGGTTCAGGGGTGGTTTCGGGTATGTGGGAACAAAGAGAAAGTCAGGATTCTTAAGAGTCTTCTCTTCCTGAATGAATGAGTGGCTTCTTCCATAGTATCCCTTCTCTACCTGGGTGTAAGCCAAGATGTCTTATCTGCACTGTGCATCTCCCTAAGAAACCTCTGGGCTCCCAAACCTGCTCTTGACTTGTCCCTCATCCTTCCACGCTCTTGGTTATTTACTGTCAGTACCTACTTCGTTTGGTGAAGTTGCTTTGCAGGTGCCTTTGTGTAGAGCTGGGGAATGAAGAAGTTGATGACCTGGCTAGAGTGTGGTCACCATTCCTTAGCTGAGTCTCACATCCGTGCTGTCCTTAGGAATTTTTGAGGGAGAAATGTTAGTATTCCAGGGTACCCTTTATATAAACTGCCGGTGACACCTGAATCCAGTGAGTTCGTGGTGATATTTGCCTGATTATTAACAAGTGTTGATGTCACTCATCATCAGTCTTTCCACAGGAGCCAGCATACTTCTTGAACATGGAGACTGTTGTTCGACGCTGCCCATTCTTATCCCGAGTCCCCCAGGCCTTTCTGCAGAAAGCAGGCAAATCTCTGTTGTTCTATGCCCAAAACTGCCCCAAAATGATGGAAGTTGGGGCCAAGCCAGCCCCTCGGGCACTGTCCACTGCAGCAGTACACTACCAACAGATTAAAGAAACCCCTCCGGCCAGTGAGAGTAAGTGTCATTGGCAATGAAGGAGCAGATAGGGGTGTTTGTGCTCATTGGTAGACTAAAAGCAGTCCACAGTGGTGGTGAGGGCCACACTCACTCACAGAGGGCTGCTCTGTGCACGGATTATTTCATATGATTGTCACCCAAGAGTAGGCACTTTTAGTTTCTCCATCTTTAAAAGTGAAACAGCGGCCAGTGTTGCACATATAGGTTTTTGGATTGCAGATTAGTTTCAGTTGGGGTTTTAGTATTTCCTCAGTGCCTCGTTCACATAAATATTAAATTGGAATGTTCTATTCTGACCTTTCTTTCATTAAACATTTGGCCTTTGGCTTTTTATTTATTTAGTTTTTCTTTTTTGAGACAGAGTCTTGCTCTGTCGCCCAGGTTGGAGTGCAGTGATGCAATCTTGGCTCATTGCAAATTCCACCTCCCCGGGGTTCAAATGATTCTCCTGCCTCAGCCTCCCAAGTACCTGGGACCGCAGGCTTGCACCACCACACCTGGATAATTTTTGTACTTTTGGTAGGGTTTCATTATGTTGGCCAGGCTGGTCTTGAACTCCTGATCTCAAATGATCCACCTGCCTTGGCTTCCCAAAGTGTTGGGATTACAGGTGTGAGCCACCGTGCCCAGCCCCTTTGGCTTTTTAAAATAGTGATTTTTTTTTTTCCTTAAAAGTTTTGTTTTATTGTGGTAAAATACACAAGAAAAAATACCATTTTAAGCATTTTTAAATGTACAGTTCAGTGGTATTCACATTGTTGTGCAGTCATCACCACCATCCATTTCCAGAACTTTTTTCATCTTCCCAAACTAAAACTATACCCACCAAACAGTAACTCTCCATTCCTCTCTCCCCAGCCTCTGACAACCACCATTCTGCTTTCTGTGTCTATGAATTTGACTACTCTAGGTACTTTATATAAGTGAAATTGTACAGTATTTATTAGTGGGACAAATTTATTTTGGCCAGATGCAGTGACTCACTCCTGTCATCCCAGCACTTTGGCAGGCAGAGGCATTTGGATCACTGAGGCCAGGAGTTCAAGACCAGCCTGGCCACATGGCAAAACCCCATCTCTACAAAAAATTTAAAAATTAGCTGGGCATGGTTGTGTATGCCTGTAATCCCATCTACTTGGGAGGGTGAGGCTTGCTTGAACCCAGGAAGCAGTGGTTGCAGTGAGCTGAGATCGTGCCCCATATCTTTATTTGTATATACATTTGTTGTTGTTGTTTTTTACAGCCTTTGATTTATTTTTTATTTATTTACTTTATTTATTTTTAGAGACAGGGTTTCACTGTGTTGGCCAGGCTGGTCTCAAACTCCTGACCTCGAGTGATCCACCCGCCTCGGCCTCCCAAAGTGCTGGGATTACAGGCGTGAGCCACCACATCCGGCCACTGTTGTTGGTTTTAACAAAGAGACTGGTGTTAAATTTAGTTTGCTCTGGTTCTGCTAGGAGAGAACAAGGCTTTTCAGGTTCCACTTAATCCTAGAGAATATTTTACAGGCTTTTCTTAGGTGTGTTCTCTGGGTGTGGGATTGTAAGAAGAATTTTTTTTTTTTCTTTAAGTAGAAAGGATTTGATCCTTTGTAGGGTTTATTTTCAAGAGTTAGTTGTGTATTTTTTACCAAAATGTTTGCAATAGTATGTTTTAAATAATAGGATTTTTTTCCTACACTTTGTTTAATGGATATGTATTACTTTTATAATAAGTGAAATTAACTTCAAAATAATTTTTTTGGCTTTCCTTTATAGAAGATTTTAATGGAAACTGTATTGAGACATCTTACCCAAGTTATAGGAAAGGCTAGCCAGTGACTCACAAGAGTATTCCAGAATGATGAAGAAAGACTTTTCTAGAAAGAAGATGAATGAATTTGCTCAAGGGGAGAGGGAAGTCACTCTAACAAAAGCATAATTAACAACCAACTGTATTAAGTCAGCAGTTTGATGAATTTAGATGAGAAAGTAGATGAGGTATGTGAATGTGATATGCCCCTATTTTTTTTACTGTATTAGCAATCTAAAGACCTAAGTTTTAGTCTAATTTCTTTTGTTTAGAAGAAAACCAATAGCTTTTATGTTAAGCAGCACGCACCCTCTTTGTCAAGAATGTGTTTAAAAAATACTAGCAGAGGCCAGATGTGATGGCTCTTGCCTGTAATTCCAGCATTTTGGGAGGCAGAGGCAGGAGGATTGCTTGAGTCTAGGAGTTTGATAGCAGCCAAGGGCACATAACAAGGTCGCGTCTCTACAAAAACCAGTAGAACCTACAGTCCAAGCTACTTGGAAGGGTGAATGGGAGGATCACTTGAGCCTGGAGATCAAAGCTACAGTTAGCTATGATTGCACCACTGCACTCTAGCCTGGGTGACCGAGTGAGATCCTGTTTCCAAAAAAAAGGAAAAGAAAATAATAGCAGAGAAAAAAATGTGTGTGAATACTTCTAGTTACCTTAGAAAGTGTGTCCTCTAATGAAGTAAGCTGAGTGTAGTTGGGGTAAAAATTACTGGAAATGATCCAACTCAAGGATTCCAGATTTTCTAAAACTAGAAAATGGTACTTTTTTGGATTTATGAGGAGAAATACTATGGGTTTAAGAGGTAACTGGAATGTGCCGATTAACTCTTCACAGGAGCATTGTTTCCTGTGAGGCAGATGAAAAACTAGCCAGATTAGCAGAACCTAATAAAAAATAAGCTTGTGGCTGGGCACAGTGGCTCACACCTGTAATCCCAGCACTTTGGGAAGCCAAGGCAGATGGATCACATGAGGTCAGGAGTTTGAGACCAGCCTGGTCAACATGGTGAAACCCCGTCTCTACTTAAAATGCAAACATTAGCCAGATGCGGTGGCGGGCACCTGTAATCCCAGCTACTTGGGAGGCTGAGGTGCAAGAATTGCTTGAACCTGGGAGGCGGAGGTTGTAGTGAGCTGAGATTATGCCATTGCACTCCAACCTGGGGAACAGAGCAAGACTCTATCTCCCAAAAAAAAAAAAAGCTTGTGTCTGGATGCTGGGGTAGAGTATTAAGTTTATCTTTGTTGGGGTAGAGTGAGTATTAAGTTTATCTTCAAGGCAATAAGAGAAATAAATGGTTTTCTTATACACTGTGCAACCAGACCTGATGCTTCATTTTTTCCATTTCCTCTCTCAGAAGACAAAACTGCCAAAGCCAAGGTCCAGCAGGCTCCTGATGGACCCCAGCAGAGTCCAGATGGCACGCAGCTTCCGTCTGGACACCCCTTGCCTGCCACGAGCCAGGGCACTGCAAGCAAATGCCCTTTCCTGGCAGCACAGATGAGCCAAAGAGGCAGCAGTGTCTTCTGCAAAGCCAGTCTTGAGCTTCAGGAGGATGTACAGGAAATGAATGCTGTGAGGAAAGGTAAGAGATGAGTTGTGAACCATTAGGGTAGTGAAGAGGTCCTTTTAGTTCTTTTGGGCCCTCAGATTTGTATATGAGCTATTATTAGCTTATTTTTTATTAGCATATTTTTTATGGGAACACCTTCCTCTTTTAGGGCCAGGGAGGAAGGACCTCAAGATAGACAGTCAAGGGACTGTATTGCGAAATGTGAGACTTTCTTTCTGTTGTGTGTGTAGAATGTGACCAGCTTTTATAGTAACTGCTTAATTTCTGAAAATAATTTGCAGTCTTGAGCTGCTACCAGCTGCCTTTTGTCCCTTTGGTCTTTCCCATCATCTGGTGGGATAAAGATAGAAAACAATGGTTTTACTGTAGTAAGTGCTGGCCCCAGGGCTCCCAAGCTATGTGTCTTACTGATGGACATTGAATTACAACCTTAACTCCAGCTGTGACTATATCTGCAGAGCACCCAAGACTCCCCCGAAGCCTTACCAGCAGAAATTATGCATATGGCCAAAATTGTTTTCTATGAAGAAAATTGAGATTAGGGCCAGGCACAGTGGCTCACACCTGCAATCCCAGCACTTTGGGAGGCTGAGACAGGTGGATCACTTGAGGCCAGGAGTTTAAGACCAGCCTGGCCAACATGGTGAAACCCTGGCCAACATGGTGAAACCCCATCCCGATCAAACATACAAAAATTAGCCGGGCATGGTGGTGCATGCCTGTAGTCCTAGCTACTCAGTAGGCTGAGGAAGGAAAATTGTTTGAACCCAGGAGGCAGAAGTTGGAATGAGTCAAGATCACTCCACAACAAGACTCTGTCTCAAAAATAAAGCAGAAAATGGAGATTAGGATTGGGGTGGGGATGTAGTGGAGTAAATGAGACATGCCACCTAGCAAGAAAGCTTTGGACTTCATTGTTCATTAAAGCTGGCCTGTAGCTCTGAAAACAACACCAAGAGTCTGCCATTGCAGTAACTAAAATAGAGGAGATGCTTTGTACACTCAGTTCCAACTAACTTTAGTTATGTTTGGCCTTTTTTGTGAAATAGGCAGTAAGCCATTTTTGACAATATGTCTGGAAAATATTGTGAATTCAGAACAGAAAGTTGGTCCCATTTGCTTCTTGTTACTTTTGTTCCAGAGGTTGCTCAAACCTCAGTGAGCCCCAGTGTGGTTAGCGTGAAAACCGGTGGAGGGGACCCCAGTGGACTGCTGAAGAACTTCCAGGACATCATGCAAAAGCAAAGACCAGAAAGAGTGTCTCATCTTCTTCAAGATAACTTGCCAAAATGTAAGTCTTATTGTTATTTGCCTGATGTAGGAGAGAATTTATAATTTAAACATACATCAGATTAAATATAAAATATCATGGTGAGGCTGGGCACAGTGGCTTATACCTGTAATCCCAGCACTTTGGGAGGCTGACATGGGAGGATCACTTGAGGCCAGGAGTTTGAGACCAGCCTTGGCAACATAGCAAGACACTGTCTCTACAAAAACAATTTTTTTAATTAGCCAGTCATGGTGGCCCACACCTATAGTCCCAGCTACCCAGGAGGCTGTGGTAGGAAGATTGCTTAAGCCCAGGAGTTCAAGGTTCAGTGAGCTATGATCATACTATTGCACTCCAGCCTGAATGACAGAGAGAGACTCTGTCTCTAGGAAAAACAAAAAATGTCTGGGGAGTTGAGGCTTAAAACCCATATACCTTGCTTGAGTGAGCAAGTGCTCTTGGTAGCCTGCCTTCTGTCCTTTAATACCTACTGTCTACCCATGGCACTGGGCCAAACACTTGACATACAGTCTCATTTACTTACAAGATGAGGACATCAAATAACCTGCCCAGGATCTCCCTGCTATTCAGTGGCCAAGCTGAGACTTGTTGTCTTTCACTAAAACACAGCTGTGTTTCACAACCACCATTCTGTACTGTCTTTTGTTCAATTTTTAGCTGTTTCCACTTTTCAGTATGATCGTTTCTTTGAGAAAAAAATTGATGAGAAAAAGAATGACCACACCTATCGAGTTTTTAAAACTGTGAACCGGCGAGCACACATCTTCCCCATGGCAGATGACTATTCAGACTCCCTCATCACCAAAAAGCAGGTGTCAGTCTGGTGCAGTAATGACTACCTAGGAATGAGCCGCCACCCACGGGTGTGTGGGGCAGTTATGTAAGTAGCCCTTGGCTTTCAAATATTACTGGTGTTATTTGGCTTTCTTATGGAGATAACAATTAGTAGCTAAAAGTGTGCCATAGCAAAATACTATTCTTAGCTTCTGAAAAATATCTACACATTACTTTTAAAGGAATGCTCATGTGCAGGTAGCTGCTGGAGCCCCTTAGCTTGTGAGGGTTCAAGCTTATAAGCCCAATATCGACATGTGTCAGTTCACTTCCTACTACCCTGCAAGTGAGTGTGCCTTTAACACCAGCTGTTCTTGCACAGAGACATCCTTGATTGTGGCTGTGAGTGGAGAAATATGAATCTAGCAGTGCTAGAGACAAACTGCTTCAAAAGACATGTTAAAAAGGATGATAGATCCCATCACTCATGTCCTTCAGGAGATTCACCATCCTAGGGATGCTTGAGAGAGTTGCTTGTCAGATTCTCCAAAGGCTTGCTAAAGAGAGTCCCAGTTGAAGTTTAATGATAGTGATATATCCTAACATTACATGATTGGCTTGCAAAGGGTAACCACCAACCAGGATGTCTCTCTATAGTTTCTTTTTCTTAAAATAACGTGTTATTGGAAAGAATAATGTTTCTCAGAGAAAAGAAACATTAGTTTCTTAGAAAAGAAACTCAGCTAATACCAAGCACTTACTGACTGTTAAATGAACACTGTTCTTGATGATTCCTGGGGGTATCATCACCCTAGCGTTGACACCTCCGACACCGTCTCCCACGTAGTCTGAAGATAAATCAGTTGAAACTTCTGACTCCAGGTTTCACAGTGAGAGAGTTGCTACATCAACATGTTTCAATTGCCTGGATCCTAGAAAGGAAAAAATTCACATAGTGTTTAGTACCATGAGCTTTATTTTTTGCCTTTTTTTTTCTTAAATAGGGACACTTTGAAACAACATGGTGCTGGGGCAGGTGGTACTAGAAATATTTCTGGAACTAGTAAATTCCATGTGGACTTAGAGCGGGAGCTGGCAGACCTCCATGGGAAAGATGCAGCCCTCTTGTTTTCCTCGTGCTTTGTGGCCAATGACTCGACCCTCTTCACTCTGGCTAAGATGATGCCAGGTAAGGAAGCCTGGCATGAGTGCCTTAGAGCTTTTTGGGTTTCTCAGTAATAGCAAGAATATTAGCAACAAAGAAGGCTTACCAGAACGTCTCAATTGAAAATAACAGTCCTATCTGGGCATTTGCTCTAGGATTGAGTGCTAACTGTACGAGTTCCAGTGAAAACATGATACCAGGGAAGGTTCAGACTTGAAACATCTTGTCCTTGAGCTAATTGCCTCAAATGTGTTTTGTATCCTGAGATGATCCTTTGGAGAAGTCTCTTAATCATTTTTAGTTATCTCTTGATTGAGTTTGGAGTGAGGCAGCCAGATTTAAGATAAGATTAATTGCCTGCCACAGGGTTATTCTACACCTTTGGGTCTTCTCACAGGGGAAGCACTAGCTACTTATTTTGCCAGGAAGAAACTGGCACCAGTGTCTTTTTCCTACTAGGCATTTTCAGAACATCATTTCCAAGGAAAAGTCTGTTGTCTCTCTCTAGGAAATAATTTGCCTTTGATGCAGATGGCAATAAATAGCATTTTTGTTGTGTTAGGCTGTGAGATTTACTCTGATTCTGGGAACCATGCCTCCATGATCCAAGGGATTCGAAACAGCCGAGTGCCAAAGTACATCTTCCGCCACAATGATGTCAGCCATCTCAGAGAACTGCTGCAAAGATCTGACCCCTCAGTCCCCAAGATTGTGGCATTTGAAACTGTCCACTCAATGGATGGTAAGTGTGGATAGAGATCTATCTGAAACCTAAGATGAAAAACGAGGCCTGAACTCTTTTAAAAGTATGGAGTTTTGTTGTACTTTTTAATTTTCTTTTCCTTTCTGCCAGGATTTTTTTTTCTTCTAGCTTTTACATTCAGTGGGTACATGTGTGAATTTTATTATATGAGTAAATTCTGTGTCACAGGGGTTTGGTGTACAGATTATTTCATCACCTAGGTAATAAGCATAGTACCCAATAGGTAGTTTTTGATCCTCATCCTCCTCCCACCCTCCACCGTCAACTAGGCCCCCAGTGTCTGTTGTTCCCTTCTTTGTGTCCATGTGTACTTCATGTTTAGCTTCCACTTAGAAGAGAAAGTGATATTTGGTTTTTCCATTCCTGCATTAATTCACTTAGGATGGCCTCCAGCTCTGTCTATATTGCTGTAAAGGACATGGTCTCGTTCTTTTTTTATTGCTGTGTAGTATTGCATTCTGCCAGGATTTTGTAATTGGTAGACTTTATTTAATAGATTTGGATGAAAGTGGATTTTCTTTTCTGGCTTTTACTAGGCTCTGGGACCCCAAGTAACCTAGAAATTGTAGGAAGTTCATTTTCTTTGAATATTAAAAATGATACCTTAGAATATAAGTTTACATTCTTCTGACTCTAAACAAAACAGAAATTTCTGAAGTGGCAAGCTCTTCAGAGCAGTATCTGGTCTTTCCTCAGGGGCAGTGTGCCCACTGGAAGAGCTCTGCGACGTGGCCCATGAGTTTGGAGCAATCACGTTCGTGGATGAAGTCCACGCGGTGGGGCTGTATGGGGCTCGAGGCGGAGGGATTGGGGATCGGGATGGAGTCATGCCAAAAATGGACATCATTTCTGGAACACTTGGTATGTATATACTGTATCACATACACTAAAATTCCATTATCCTAACAAGGCCAAGGACTAACTAGTCTAACTGGGATCAGATGAAGAGACAGTCTGACAGCATATAAAGCCTGGGCCACTCTTTCTTTTGGCCCAGCTTAGTGGAATCCCTTGGGTCATGGAGGCATGGCTCTTAGAATCAAAGTAAATTCCATAGCCTAACAACAGATAGACCATTTATTGCCATCTGAGCTCATTTCAAACATAGTTGTGGCTCTAGCCACATCCGTGGCAAGAGCCTGTATTCTCTGTGCCTCAGGTTGTCTCTAAAAAGAAAAAAGAATTCTAGTACTTTTCTCCTGGAGTACTTGTTAGGTTCAGGCATTGTGAAGTGCTGAGCTCTGTGCCTGTCATGTGGGAATATTCCAATTCATCCTGGTTTTCCTCTGCTCTTCCTCATACAGAGGCTATGTCTCATGGTAAGTGGGAGCTAGACTTTGGAGCCCTGCCGCCTCACTAGTTGTGTGACCTTGGGTTGGCAGTTAACTTTTCTATACCTCAGTTTCATCATCAGTATAATGGAGAAAACAATGAGACCTAAATGACAATTCTTGTGAAGAAGGTAAATGAGTTGTATGTAAACAGTTACTATAGACATTCCCTTTGCCTATGAGAACCCTAAAGAGATGAAAATTGTATAAATTTGAAGATTTTTTTTTAAGCCTTCAAAAGTGGGTAAGGCAGTTGGAAACCCATCTAGCAGTTAGCTAAAATGCCAGTTTATAGCCTACGCTTCGTAAAGGAAGGGCAGCCTTTTTAAAAAGTGTCCTTCAGCACCGTCAAGGGGCATGAGAACCCAATCTGTCACCCAGCCTGGAGTGCAGTGGCACGATCTCGGCTCACAGCCACTGCAACCTCTGCCTCCCTGGTTCCAGCAATTCTGTCTCAGCCTCCTGAGTAGCTGGACTACAGGCGCCTGCCACCATGCCCAACTAATTTTTGTATTTTTAGTAGAGATGGGGTTTCACCATATTGGTCAGGCTGGTCTCGAACTCCTGACCTCTGGTGATCCACCCACCTTGGCCTCCCAAAGTGCTGGTATTACAGGTGTGAGCCACCGTGCCCGATGAGAGCCTGGGAGTTCTAAGGGTAGAACGCTACCAGAAGAAAAGCACATGGTCATGTGTCCTAATTCAAGAAGCTCTTCTGTTTTAAGGAGGTCTCCTGATGCGGGCTCTTTGAAAGTATGGTCATTCATTGTGAGATGGGAAATGCTAGAGAGAGAAACTTTGCACCATAAGAGATTGAACCAACCCAGCTCTGCATATGGTTTTAGCAAAAATGTTAATTATTGAATGTAACATTAAGATCTATGAAGACTCTGCTGGAGTTTTTTTTTGTTTTGTTTTTTGAGACAGGGTCTCACTCTGTCGCCCAGGTGTGTTCACAGCTCACTGCAGCCTCCACCTCCTGGGCTCAAGTGATCTTCCCACCTCAGCCTTCTGGTGGGCAGATCACTTGAGCTTGAGGTGTTGCCTGGCAAATTTTTGTATTTTTAATAGAGACAGGGTTTCACCATGTTGGCCAGGCTAGTCTCTAACTCCTGAGCTCAAGCCCACCTCAGCCTCCCAAAGTGCTGGCACTACAGGCATGAGCCACTGCACCTGGCCTCGTCTGGAGTTTTTAATCCTGAAACTTGAGATATAGATTATACAAAGGGACTCAATGAGAATTGAAAACCAAGGCCTAAATCAGTCCTAACAGGTTCTGAGTTTTCATATTTGTCTAGCAAATGCATTAATTGCCAAGAGTTTTGTTCTGACTTAAGTAGGAAATAACACCAGTCACACTAAAACAGTTAATGCCTCAGCTGGGTAAAATTCCAGCCTCTGGGGTAATGTTCGTAGTGGGAGGATGGTGCAAGCACTGCAGAGCCAGTCTTGTTCCAAAGAGCACATGCAGTGCAGACATGGGACTGGAGCTGTGCTGGCTGTCAGAGCAGCAAGCCTGGGTGAGAAAGGCAAAGCAGAATCAGATGGTGGGAAGGGAGGCAGCGGCTGGGTCTCTGGGCACGCTGGGACCAGCCACTGAGGTGTCAGGTCTGGTTGGAAAACCTGCGTTTTGATCCTGGTTAGACACCAGCTTGGCCATATGACTTTTGGCAAGATCTTTTGTAACCTTCCTTAGCTTTTTTTCCCTTTTAAAAATGGTAGCCAGGCATGATAGCCCACACCTGTAATCTTAGCACTTTGGGAGGCTGAGACAGGAGGATCACTTGAGCCTAGGAGTTTGAGACCAGAGCTGAGCAACGAAGCATGGCCTCCTCTCTACACAAAATAAAAATTTTTTAAAATTAGTAGGCATGATGGTGAACACCTGTCCCAGCTACTTGGGAGGCTGAAGTGGAAGGAATACTTGAGCCCAGGAAGTTGAGGCTGCAGTGAGCTGTGTTCATGCCACTGCACTCTAGCCTGGGTGACAGAGCAAGACCCTGTCTCTAAAAAAAGGAAGAGTAGATTTCCTTTTATGGTCACACATTGCTTACGATGGTGGATATATTCTGAGAATTGCATCACTAGGCAATTTCCTCATTGTGCAAACACCATAGAGTATACTTACATAAACCTAGGTGGTGTAGCCTACTGCACACCTAGGCCTTGTGTTATGGCCTGTTACTGCTCCTAGGCTGCAAACCTGTACAAGGTGTTACTGTATTGGATACTGTAGGCAACACCCTGGTGTGTATTTGTGTATCTAAACATACCTAAACTTAGAAAAGGTACAGTAAGGCCGGGTGCGGTGGCTCAAGCCTGTAATCCCAGCACTGTGGGAGGCCGAGGCGGGTGGATCACGAGGTCAAGAGATCGAGACCATCCTGGTCAACATGGTGAAACCCCATCTCTACTAAAACTACAAAAAATTAGGTGGGCATGGTGGCGCGTGCCTGTAATCCCAGCTACTCAGGAGGCTGAGGCAGGAGAATTGCCTGAACCCGGGAGGCGGAGGTTGCGGTGAGCCAAGATCGTGCCATTGCACTCCAGCCTGGGTAACAAGAGCGAAACTCTGTCTCAAAAAAAAAAAAAAAGAAAGAAAGAAAAGGTACAGTAAAAATACAGTATTATAATCTTATGGGACCACCATCATATATGTGGTCTGTCATTGACTGAAACATTGTTAATGTGGTGCGTGACTACTCCAATCAGTCCTGGGACAAATTAAGAAGATAAGGAGAAAAGTCAGTGCTTTGAGCCCTGCAACACCTTGCTGTGTCCCTTTAGAGGCTGTTGCTGTAATAAATAAAGCTGTTTTCTCCCAGGCAAAGCCTTTGGCTGTGTTGGAGGGTACATTGCCAGCACGAGTTCTCTGATTGACACTGTACGGTCCTATGCGGCTGGCTTCATCTTCACCACCTCTCTGCCACCCATGCTGCTGGCTGGAGCCCTGGAATCTGTGCAGATCCTGAAGAGCGCTGAGGGACGGGTGCTTCGCCGCCAGCACCAGCGCAACGTCAAGCTCATGAGACAGATGCTAATGGACGCTGGTCTCCCTGTGGTCCACTGCCCCAGCCACATCATCCCTGTGCGGGTAATGGCCTGTCTCTGATTGGACTTGCTGTGGGCTGTGCCCCTTCACATGGTGTGCAGTTGTTCTGCTTCACACCTTCCTGAAGTTGGGCTTGAGTGGGGTGACTGCCAGAGCAGGGTTGTAGCCAGCCACCCTCTGTCATGTTTCCGCCGTTGCCTAACTTCACGATGAGAAGAAAGCCTTTGAACCCAGCAGGCTGGGACAGAAATTCCATCTCCAGATCACTGACCTTACAGGGTAAACTCCAGAAGCTTGAGCTTGGCCAACTTTGAAGTATGGCTTTCTACTTAGTAAATTTCAAAATAGGTTTTGCCCTTTCCACTACAAATGGTAGCACTGTTGGTGTCACAGCTGAATAAGTGTAATGAATACAGCTAGTATAATGGAATCTGTGCTATACTTACTGGGTATGAACAGAACCAGTGTTTTCCCATTAAAAAGGTATTTCTTTTTCATGAGGTTTTGGCTCTCTGGTCTTCACTAAACAACACTGGCTCCTTTTAAATGACAGATGTTTGGGCAGCACCTTCCCTCTCCCCCAAGCTTGCATATGTTGCTACAGTCTGGTCTTGAGCCTGAGCGTTGCAGAGACTATGTTCGTTAGAATCTCTAAGAGGTAGTCCTTCCTGTTGTGACCTTCCCTTCTGCTCTCATTGAACTTAGGTTGCAGATGCTGCTAAAAACACAGAAGTCTGTGATGAACTAATGAGCAGACATAACATCTATGTGCAAGCAATCAATTACCCTACAGTGCCCCGAGGGGAAGAGCTCCTACGGATCGCCCCCACCCCTCACCACACACCCCAAATGATGAACTACTTCCTTGGTGAGTACCTGGGGAGCTGCTGGTGCCTCTTTGGAAACTTACAGAAAGCTGTCTTTGCAGCGTTTGTAACTGTAGCCCTTCAGAGGCATTCAGATTTGTTTGTTTCTTTCTTTCTTTTTTAAGACAAAGTGTCGTTTTTGTTGCCCAGGCTGGAGTGCAATGGCTCAATCTTGGCTTACCTCAACTTCCGCCTCCTAGGTTCAAGCAATTCTCCTGCCTCAGCCTCCCAAGTAGCTGGGATACAGGCATGTGCCACAATACCCAGCTAATTTTGTATTTTTAGTAGAGATGGGGTTTCTCCCTGTTGGTCAGGCTGGTCTCGAACTCCTGACTTCAGATGATCCGCCTGCCTCAGCCTTCCAAAGTGCTGGGATTACAGGCATGAGCCACCTCGGCTGGCCTGTTTCTTCTTTTTCCATGTAATTAAAAATGCCATTAAATGGTTCAAAACCCTAAAAGATATTTATTGTCTGGTTCACATCAAGAGGGTGCAGAGTCGTTTTGGGAGCTCTGAGGGAGCCTGGGAACCTGCTCAGTGTTCCCAGTGACCCCTTGTCTGTGGCTGAAGGATGCATGGTAGTGACTTGCAGGGAGAAGAGCCTCTGAAGGCTTGAGTGCCCGCTGGCCCTCCAGAGTCCAGCTCATATTTGTCTTTGGCACTGCCCTCTACTCCATGACGTTGTATAATCCTTAAATAACCGCACACCTAATCCCCTCTGATAAGAGGAATTGCTCAACATTTTCAACTGTCCTGTGGTTCTGTACTGCCCGACCCATGTCGAACCTAAAGGCAGAGACCTAAGGGGGCTGTTAGTCACAGGTCACCTCTGCCTCTAAGGTACATTGCTCTCCCGAGCCCGCCCAGCATGGCTCAGCTTCCTTATGGGCTATCTGTTCTGTTGGAAATGCTGGCTTTAATCCCATGGCGATGTTGGAGCAGCTTCTTCCCTACAGGCCTGTGAAATCAAGCCTAACTCTGGGTTTTATTTTTCTCTTTATTTATTTTTATAAAAGCCTTATTGGGCCGGGCGCGGTGGCTCAAGCCTGTAATCCCAGCACTTTGGAAGGCCGAGGCGGGTGGATCACGAGGTCAAGAGATCGAGACCATCCTGGTCAACATGGTGAAACCCCGTCTCTACTAAAAATACAAAAAATTAGCTGGGCATGGTGGCGCGTGCCTGTAATCCCAGCTACTGAGGAGGTTGAGGCAGGAGAATTGCCTGAACCCAGGAGGCGGAGGTTGCGGTGAGCCGAGATCGCGCCATTGCACTCCAGCCTGGGTAACAAAAGCAAGACTCCGTCTCCTAAAAAAAAAAAAAAAAAAAAAAAAAAAAAGCCTTATTGAGGCCAGGCGTGGTGGCGCGCGCCTGTAATCCAAGCACTTTGGAGGCCAAGGCAGGCGGCTCATCTGAGGTCTGGACTTCAAGGCCAGCTTGACCAACATGGTGAAACCCTGTCTTAAAAAAAAAAAAGCCTATTGAGATATAACTCACATACCATAAAATTCACCTGTTTAAAGTACCTAAGGGCATGATTTTTTTTTTTTTT
>NW_022436963.1:3735949-3795203 GCF_009761245.1 Sapajus apella
GGCCTCCCACAGTGCTGGGATTACAGGCTTGAGCCACCGTGCCCGGCCTAGGGCATGATTTTTAAGTGCATTCCCAGAGTTGTGCAACCATCATTTCTGTCTGACTCTAGAACATTTCTATCACCTCAGAGAGAAGCCCCTCCCCATTAGGAGACACTCCCCTTTTCCCCATCCCTAGCCCCTGTCAACCATGGGTCTTTCTGTCTCTGTGGATTTGCCTTTTCTGGACCTGTGTCTAAGTGGAATCATACCGTGTGTACTCCTTTGTGTCTGCCGCCTTCACAGCATCATGTCTGCAAAGCTCATCCATGCTGTAGCGTTCATTAGCACTTAAATAACCTTCCATTGTACAGATTTACCACATTTTGTTTATCCACCTATTGATAGGCATTTGGTTGTTTCTCTTGAATAATGCTGCTGTGAACATTTGTGTACAGGTTTTTATGTGGACATATGTTTTCATTTCTCTTGTGTATATACTCCCTTTAATATTTAACTGTTTCTCCTCAGAGAATCTGCTGGTCACATGGAAGCAGGTGGGGCTGGAACTGAAGCCACATTCCTCAGCTGAGTGCAACTTCTGTAGGAGGCCACTGCATTTTGAAGTGATGAGTGAAAGAGAGAAGTCCTATTTCTCAGGCTTGAGCAAGTTGGTATCTGCTCAGGCCTGAGCGTGACCTCAGTTATTCCACTTAGGCCCTATTATCATATCCAGATAGTCTTCAGAGTTGTCTTTATATGTGAATTAAATTATATTAAATTTTAATCTATAGTAAAAACATAGTCCTGAAAATAAATTAGTGGTGGCTCTTTCTGCTGTTGGCTACTGAATAAAATTTTTCATTGGCTGGACACAGTGGCTCACACCTATAATCACACTTTGGGAGGCCGAAGCAAGAGGATCACTGGAGTTCAGGAGCTTGAGGTTGCAGTGAGCCCTGATTGCTCCACTGCACTTCAGCCTGGGTGCCAGAGTAAGACTGCCTCTAAAATAAAATAAAAATAATAATTTTCATCATCGCTTTGAGTTCTGTCTGTATTCTAGGAGTGAATAAACTGAATAAAGTACTGGAGCTCTGGTAATGGCTTCAGAGCAGGAGTGGCAGAACCTCCCACTTCTTAAGCCCTACTACCTCCTAGTGCCTACAGTATCCAGTGGCTGACCCAGCTGCACCCAGCAACTGAACAGTTTTCAAAGAGTGATACCACCTTGGCGGCCGGTTTCACTTTAAACTTCTCACTTCAAATATTCAGTGGGTAGTCGGTGCTGCCCAGCAGTTCTGCAGCAGCTGCCTACTCCCGACTTTCCCTTTCAGCTACTGCCTTGACCCCGTTCTTCCATGTGAAAGTCTGGGCATCAGGAGAAGACTGGCTTGTCTGTCACCACCCTGTCCTCCAGCCTGTTGGCTTCCTGCACCTGTAGTTGTGTCCCATCCAGCAAAAGCGGAGGGGGTTGTGCTCCTCACCCTGCCTCTCTCCATTTGGATTTCAGGTCCTGTTGCTCCTTGCACAGTCCTGCAGCCATCTCTTCACTGCAGAATTTCTCCCCCTCTGCTGGTTCATTCTCCTTGGCCTGCAGAGACTTTGTCCTCCTTCTGAAAAACAAGCTCTCTTGCCGGGCGCGGTGGCTCAAGCCTGTAATCCCAGCACTTTGGGAGGCCGAGGCGGGTGGATCACGAGGTCAAGAGATCGAGACCATCCTGGTCAACATGGTGAAACCCCGTCTCTACTAAAAAAATAGAAAAAATTAGGTGGGCATGGTGGCACGTGCCTGTAATCCCAGCTACTCAGGAGGCTGAGGCAGGAGAATTGCCTGAACCCGGGAGGCGGAGGTTGCAGTGAGCCGAGATCGCGCCATTGCACTCCAGCCTGGGTAACAAGAGTGAAACTCCGTCTCAAAAAAAAAAAAAAAAGAAAAACAAGCTCTCTCTGTCTAGACCCGCGTCTTGCTGCCCCTGCCTCTCGTGCAGCCCCTGTTCTGAGCAGTCTCCCCACTCATCCTTGCATCCCTGTTCTCTAGGAAGGCTGTTCATCTCTTGTATCTGCCTCTATCTTGCCAAGTCCAGTGACCAGTTCTGTCTTCATCAGATCTCAGTGCCATTTGAAGTGGTTGTCCTTGGCCTTTTTTTTTTTTTTTTTTAATTATAAAAACAGGGTTTTATAAAGGCTGATCTCGAACTCCTGACCTCAGGTGATCTGCCCACCTCAGCCTCCCAAAGTGCTGGGATTACAGGCGTGAGCCACCGCGCCAGGCTCCTTGGCCTTTTTGAAGCTTCTCTTCAAAGCTACTGTGCCACTAACCTCTGCTGATTTTTTCCCCCCACCTCATGAGCTGGTCCTTGGTCCATTTGGGTCTTCCTGTGAATGTTGATGGCCTCACCAGGCTCGTCTCTCAACTACTCAACTCCCCCACCCCACAGAATCTCTTCCAGCCCTGCGCTTTAGGTGCATCTGTGCACTGCCATCTCTGCCTGGGTGTCAAACAGGTACCTCCAACCACCCAAGCACGGAGGGCACCCCAGGCCTGCCACCCCTCCCTGCCTGCTCTTCTTGCCTTATCATATCTGGCCAGGCACCCAGACCTCTCAAGTGGAAATCAGCCCTTTCCCTCACATGCACACTACTAGCAAATCCTGTAAATTCCACCTCTGAAGTGCATGTCAGGCCAGTCATGTCTCATCCCGTCCACTGCCACCACCCTTGTCATGCCACCGTATGGCATCTGCCCAACTCACCCCAACAGCAGCCTGAAAGATCTTTTCAAAATAAAATCAGATGGCCAGGCATGGTGGCTCATGCCTGTAATCCCAGCACTGTGGGGGCCAACGCAGGCAGATCACAAGGTCAGGAGTGCAAGACCAGTCTGGCCAATATGGTGAAACCCTGTCTCTATTAAAATGAAAATTAGCCAGGCGTGGTGTCACACACCTGTAATCCCAGCTACTCAGCAGGCTGAGGTGAGAATTGTTTGAACCCGGGAGGCAGAGGTTGCAGTGAGCTGAGATCGTGCCACTGCCCTCCAGCCTGGGCAACAGCGAGACTCTGTGTCAAAAATAAATAAATAAAATAAAATCAGATTATGTACCTACCCTGAAGAAAACGTTCCTGGGTCTTCCAGTCACACTCAGATTAAATTCTAAATTCAGGCTGGGCACGGTGGCTGATTCCTGTAGTCCTAGCACTTTGGAAGGCTGAGACAGGAGGATTGTTTGAGCCCAGGAGTCTGTGAGAGCAGCCTGGGCAACAGTGGGAAATCCCGTCTCCACAAACAATTTTAAAAATTAGCCAGGCATGGTGGCGTGCACCTGCTGTAGTCCCAGCTGCTCAGGAGGCTGAGGCGGGGGATCGCTTGAGCCCAGGCAGTTGAGGCTGCAGTGAGCTGAGACTGCACCTCTGCACTCCAGCCTGGGTGACAGAGTGAGACCCTGACTCAAAAACTGTAGGCCAGGCAAGGTGGCTCATGCCTATAATCCCAACACTTTGGGAGGGCAAAGCAGGTGGATCACTTGAGGTCAGGAGTTCGAGAACAGCCTGGCCAACATGGTGAAACCCTGTCTCTACCAAAAATATAAAAAAGTAGCCAGGCGTGGTGGCGTGCACCTGTAATCCCAGCTACTTGGGATGCTGAGGCAGGAGAATCGTTTGAACCTGGGAGGTGGAGGCTGTAGTGAGCCGAGATCACACCACTGCACTCCAGCCTGGGTGACAGAGTGAGACCCTCTCAAAACAAAACAAAAAACCCTAAATTCCTCACACAGGCTGACAAAGTTAGGATCGAGGTCCTATCCAGTTCTCCAGCCCCATCTTCCTCCTTTGTTCACTGTGGGCCTCAAATACCCATGTTCTCTGCAAATTCCAGGCCCTGGTGTGAGCCATTCTTTCTCTGCCAGAATGCTTCTCCCCTGGATCATGGTGTGGCTGCCTCTCTTCACTCAGGACAAGGGTCCCCAGGGAGACTGTCGCTGAGCACGCCAGCTAAGCAGACAGTCTTGCAGTCTCACTATTGGTTGGCCTCTGCCATGATGCCCTTCAGAGCACTGGTCACCACCCACAATGACTTTTCCCCTGCTGACCATTTGCCCTGTTGTAATGTCATCTCCCTGAGGACAGGTGCCCTGTCTTCTTACTTCCGTATCCTGAAAGTCCAACACAGTACCTGATACATAGTGGGTGCTAAACAAATGTGTACTGGATGAATGAAAAAGAAACCCAGTGGCTGGCCGGGCGCGGTGGCTCAAGCCTGTAATCCCAGCACTTTGGGAGGCCGAGGCGGGTGGATCACGAGGTCAAGAGATCGAGACCATCCTGGTCAACATGGTGAAACCCCGTCTCTACTAAAAAAAAAAAAATACAAAACATTAGCTGGGCATGGTGGCGCGTGCCTGTAATCCCAGCTACTCAGAAGGCTGAGGCAGGAGAATTGCCTGAACCCAGGAAGCGGAGGTTGCGGTGAGCCGAGATTGCGCCATTGCACTCCAGCCTGGGTAACATGAGTGAAACTCCGTCTCAAAAAAAAAAAAAAAAAAAGAAACCCAGTGGCAACAGGTCAAGTTCACTAGAAAGACTGAGAGAGCTGAAGCAAAACCAAGCAGCTGGAGGTGAGCAGAGTCCTTTAACCTTGCTCCCTTCTCATAGCTCTAGAAACAGCAGCTGTGTTTTCTCCTCTCTGGACAGAGTTGGGCTGGCATCCCTTCCCAGGAAGCTGGCAGTGGGCCTGGGCACACACCCTCAGAGCTCAGCTGAGTCACAGTCCCATCAGATAAAACCATACATCTAGGCAGGCTACAGGGCTTGATGGAAACCACATCACCTCAGAACCATGATTCGGTTTCTCCCTGCTCAGGAAACGAGCCTCACTCAGCGTTCCCAGCTCTGCTGCCTCACAGGAGCTCTCAGGGCTTTCCACTGTCCCTCACATTCCCACGCCCAGGACCCCCTTCACCTCCTTCAAATGGGATTGTTTTCCTCCAGCTGTGGTAATGTTGCTGCCCAAATGCTTAGGAAGACCCACTCTTCCTTCATAAAACCCATAACCAGCGGAAGCAAGGTCCTCAGGCGCATGTGCCCCTCCCTGCTTCTTGGGGTTGTGAGAACAAACGACTGGGTGATCTGTGGGAAGTAGGTGGGATTCGTGAACTGCTTAAAAATGGAAGTTTGGGCTGGGCGCCCTGGCTCACGCCTGTAATCCCAGCACTTTGGGAGGTCGAGGTAGGTGGATCACTTGAGGTCAGGAGATCGAGACCAGCCTGGCCAATATGATGAAACCCCTGTCTACTAAAAATACAATAAATTAGCCAGGCATGGTGGTGCACACTTGTAATCCCAGCTACTTGGGAGGCCGAGGCAGGAGAATCGCTTGAACCCAGGAGGCGGAGGTTGCAGTGAGCCAAGATTGCACTTCTGCACTCCAGCCTGGGCAACAGAGCAAGACTCTGTCTAAAAAAAAAAAAAAAGAAAAGAAAGTTTGGCTTTTATAAGCAACTCTAGTGTGAAATGAAAGTTCTCTAAGGGTATTTAGAAGCCAAGGGCATTAAATAAGTTGTCCTAGAGGGAAAAGGGCAAACTGCATTTGAAATCTTAGTGAACAGACATTCTTCTCCTTGAAGTTTTCCTCCTATCAGGTTGCCTGAGTCTTTGGCCCACTCCTCTACTTCCTTGTGTTGGGGAGCACTCACTGCAGTGGTGCGATCTTGGCTCACCAAAACCTCTGCTTCCCAGGTTCAAGCTATTCTCCTGCCTCAGCCTCCCAAGTAGCTGGGATTACAAGTGTGCACCACCACGAGCACTTTCTGCTCCCAAACACGAGGGGGCGACACCAGGTCAATGGACTTGCTCCCAGAGAGAGGTGCTGCCCCAGCTTCATGTGCCTCTGATACAACCGCATCTAAACCCTGTCAGTGCCCTGGGAGGGGTTCCTGGCCCAGGAGGATCATATTCTGGGTGGAGAGAGAAACACGGAAGCCACATCAGTTAAAGATCCTACACGTAAATCCCATCACATAATAACTGAGGTCCGGCTCGGTGTTTCAGACCTCTACCCATATTATATGAATCCTCCAACATTCTGCAGTAGCATGGCTCATTCCCTTTTATAGAACGAGCAAGCTGAAGTTCCGGAAGGGGAGGTCACCTGCCCAAGACAACCCAAATAGCAGAACTGGCAGGCAGGCCCAAGCAATCTGGTCTGAGTCCTGTCTCTTTCCTAGCCTATTGATGGGCGAGGATGGCCGCTGTGTGGAGGAGAGGGCCTGGAGCCACCCCTAGCATCCTTCCTGACTACAGTGCAGTGGGAGCTGCCTCCCACCCAGCCCCACCCTGGCACCGCTCCAACCACTTCCTGCAAGACATGAGATAGTGGTGCTCAGCCTCTCTGATCCCATAGACCGCACAGAGCCAAGTGCCACAGACCCCCAGACTCACTCGAGCCGTACCCAACAGCCCTCCACCACGGCCCCTGTGCTTCCTCTCCAAATACTCTCCTGCTTCTCCAGCCCCAAAAGCATCAGGACCGCGAGCATGGGTGGGGGGTGGGGAGATGGAAGGTCCACTGGGAACTGCCAGGGGGCAGGCCTGGAAATCCCAAGAGAGGCAGGTTTACCTCCCACAAGCAAAATATGGTTCCCTGAACAGGACTCAGTTTCCAGCTTCCTGTTCCTGCCCCTGATTGCGGCCAGAATAGTCTCAGAGCCACTCAGAAGGGGACTCCCCTAGACTCCAGCCTTGTGGAAAGGACTATTATGTTCTTTTCTCTGCAGGTAGCCAAGAAAGAACAGGTTGGGTCAGAGCACACATGGGGCACAGGGCTTCCAATTGGTAGGTCAGAGACCCTCCTTCTTCAAGATGAGCAGGTATCAGGGAACTCCAGGCCACCACAGGAGCCCCTGTACCCAAGTCAGAAAGAGGATGCAGCCTAGACTTCCCTCACAGCTATGTCCTGGGGAGTGAGGCAAAAGCAATCCCCCAAGGGCTGCCCTTGATCAGCCGATCAAGATAGCTGTCTGCTGCCAGCTCCTGCCCTCCCCTCCAGAAGCCCTGAGTGGCCGAGCGGATCTCAAGCTGGCCTGGGCTGGCCAAACTGGGTCCCAGCCCAGAAAATGCAGGCTCCGACCTGTCAGCCTGCATATTTCTCCCCTGTTCCTCAAAGGGCAGGTTTGGCTGTGGTGACGGTCTACTTTGTCAGTTGCCAGCCTGGGAGAGGGCCCCTCACGGGGTTCCAGGCCTGATGCGCCTCATAGCTCCACAGAGTGTGGAGGAGATCCACCTGCGGACAGACCCTGATCTCTCCACACACTGGTCATCAGGGCTCCCAGCTCTATCCTGAAATCTACATTATCAAATATAGAGGCCAGGCATGGTGGCTCACACCTGTAATCCCAGCACTTTGGGAGGCCGAGGCAGGAGGATTTCTTGAGCCCAGGTTTAAGATCAGCCTGGGCAACATGGTGAAATCCCGTCTCTACTAAAAATATAAAAATTAGCTGAGCGTGGTGACACATCCTGTAGACCCAGCTACGTGGGAGGCTGAGGTGAAGCACTTGAGCCTGGAAGGTTGAGGCTGCAGTGAGCTGTGATCCCACCATTACATTGCACTCCAGCGTGGGTGACAGAGCAAGACCCTGGAAAAAAAAAAAAAGAGGCCAGCCTTGCTGGCTCACACCTATAATCCCAGCATTTTGTGGGGCTGAGGAGGGAGGATCACTTGATTCCAGGAGTTTGAGACCAGCCTGGGCCACATAGTGAGACCCTGTTTCTACAGAATAAAAATAAAGAGTTAGCTGTGTATGGTGGTGCACCCCTGTGGTCCTAGCTACTCAGGAGGCTGAGGTGGGAAGGTTGCTTGACCCCAGGAGGTCAAGGCTGCAGTGTTCATGCCACTGTGCTTCAGCCTGGGTGACAGAGTCAGACCTTGTCTCAGAAAGAAAAAAGAGAAAGACAAAGAAAGAAGAAAGACAAAGAAAGAAGAAAAGAAAGAAAGAAAGAAGAAAAGAAAAGAAAGAAAGAAAAAAGGGAGGGAGGGAGTGAAGGAGGGAAGGAAGGAAGCAAGTGGCTTGCCTAGGTGTCTCTTTAATATCAGAACAGAGAGACTCAGCATGCACCTGCAAAGAGAAAGGAGTGGGTTCCCCTAGTCTTCTTTGGCTACCAGCTCCCTGCTGCGGGGATGCACCCACAGGCCTTCCTCGCCCCCGCCGGAACCAGCCTTCCCCGCTTGGCACAGGCATGGCCACTAGAGGGCATCATCACCCCTCCCCTCACTGCAATTCATTCTCCCCTTCTGCTTTGAAATGAATAGTCCCCAGAGCTGCTACCGCTCAAGACTTTGCTGAGGACCAGATGTGAACTAAGCCTGCAGCTTCTCTGCCTTCAAGGTATTCCAGACCAGTGGGTGAGGGAGACAGACACCTGAGACCCATACACAACAAAGGGGTGCTGGGCCAAGTCCGGCAGGGGCTGCCCCGCTCTGCATGGGAAAGGTAGGGCAGGACACTCTGGGAGGGGCTAAAGGGGCCCTGCTCTCTGGGGGGGCTGCATCCAAGACTACATCCAGTGACCATCATCAGACTCCCCAGAGAACTGAGCTTAATAGCTTCCACCCCTGCAGACCTCTGTCCTGTCTTTATGGCAATTTTCCCTAAGCTGCTTTGTGGAAGCCTGGAGAATTCTCCCTCCCCTCCTCCCACCCATGCTTCCAGTAAGCTCAGGGTTAGCCATGTGGCCTTCAGCAGCATTTATTGAGTGCCTGCTCTGTGCCAGGTGTGGGTGAGGGAGGCAAGCAGAGGAGAAGTGAGGCAGACCGAGGTGCGGTGAGCACGGAGACGGTGCCGTGAGGGACTCTGGCTCAGGGTTATTCGGTCGTGGGTCCCTGGCAGAAGTTCCGGTTATAGAAGTGGTGGTTGTCCCTGGTCAGGGCTATGCCTAGCTGAGCCCAAAAGCTGCGCTGACCGCTGGGCTGGTGGGGCCACAGGAGGACACTCTGGCGGCAGAGGCGCTGGCGCAGCCGCACGTAGCGGGAGCGGCGGCCTTCGGGGCTCAGGATCACCAGTACCACGACGTCCTTGCGGTCCTCCAGCAGGCGCTGCTGGGCCAACAAGAAGCTGGCGCGCAAGAGGCCACTGACCCGGTCCGTGTGGGCCAGCACAAATAGCATCTTTCGGCTGCCATAGACCGAGGCCCACAGGTTCTCAAAGAGGGTCTTGCCAGGTAGCCAGTCACGCTCCTCCAGGCACAGGCGGAGTGCCCAGCGCCCACGGCGCTCCTCCAGCTGCCTCCGAAGCTCATTGTACACCCAGTCTGCCACGGCGCTCTGCGCCTTGTCGAAGACCACGAAGGCATCATAGGGCAGGGCATCCTCACCTCGTCCACCTCGCCGCCCCCACCGGGGAAGCCAGGCCAGGCCCAGGTAGAAGCAGTACCAGAGGTCCCAGCCACAGAGTTGATGCAGCAGGGGCACCCCCAGGCCCAGAGCCACAGCCAGCAGCGAGAAGCTGAAGCAGTCCCGGGAGAGGGCCTCATCCAGGCAGAGGCGCAGGTCCTGTGCGAAGATGCTTTGGCCCTGGAGCTGGGTGGGACTGCCACACCTCACCCGGCTGGGCAGGCCAGGCACCGCAGCCTGCACCTCCAGCAAGAAGTCCACAAAGGCCGCCCCACAGGCGCAGTGCAGAGGGTTGGTGCTCACATCTAGTATTTTCAGGGCACCCACCAGGGGCCCAAACCAGGAGGGGTCCACTGTCTTGAGGGCGTTGGCACTGAGGTTGAGCTCTCGAAGCTTCTTGGCCTTGGAAAAGAAGCCCGGGGCCACGAAACTGATGCTGTTGCCGCTGACGTCCAGCTTCCGGAGCTGGGTCACGGCAGGCAGGCTGCCGTTGGTCAGGGCCTTCAGCTGGTTTCCTGCCAGGTCGAGGGCTTCCAATTTGCGCAGGAGGGCGAGGCTCCTCCACTTAAAGAAGGCCAGCTTATTGTCACGGAGACGCAGCACCTGCAGGGTCTTGGGGAGGTTGCCCAGGGTACGGGGCAGGAGGGTGTGCAGGCTATTCTGGGACAAGTCCAGCCAGATCAAGCCGCTCAGGCCTTGGAAGAAGTGCAGATAGAGGTCTCCCTCGGCCCACATCCGGCCCAGCGCATTGCCGCTGAAGTCCAGGGCCCGCAGCGAGGTGCTGCAGAGCTGCGGGGACACTCGGCTGTGGATGTTGTTGTGGGCCAGGCTGAGGTACCGCAGAGTGCGCAGGTGGGCCACGAAGCTGAAGTTGTGACCCACACCCTGCATGCCAAAGGGCTGGCTGTTGTAGCTGAGGTCCAGGGCCTCCAGTCGCGGTAGCTCCGTGAATGAGTGCTCGTGGTACAGGTCCAGCTTATTGTGCGACAAGTCCAGCACGCGCAGATCAGTCAGTGGCAGGAACTGCGAGCCATTGACCGCCTGCGTGATGCAGTTGTGGCTCAGGCGCAGGCACTGCAGGTGCGAGAGCCGGGCAAACATCTCCGGTCGCACGGTCGCCAGGTTGTTCCGCGACAGGTCCAAGGTGAAGTTGAGGGTGTTGCAGTTGGCCATGAAGTCTTCAGAGCTGGGAGTGTCCACTGGGGCTAAAGCAAGGTCCCCGGGCTGCAACCAGACCTTCTCCCCACCGTCCGCCTCCCCTGTGGTGGCCACCAGCTCTGAAGCTCCACCGATGCGGTTGTCCGACAGGTCCACATGGCGCAGGCCGGGGAAGGCCCCGAAGATACCGAGCTCGGCTTGGTTGATGAAGTTCATCTGCAGATGCAGAGTCTGGAGCCTGGACAGGCGGGCCAGCGGCCGGAGCGTGGTCTCATCGAGCGAGCGGAAGAAGATGCCGTGCATGTCCAGCTCCTCCAGTGAGAACAGGCTCCCGAAGGATGGGGCCAGAGACAGGTGGGCAAAGGACACCCTCTTTTGATAATTGAAGGACAGGTTGAGCTTGCGCAGCTGTGTCAGGCCCTGGAAGGCCTTGGTTTTGGTGATGCATTCGTAGAGGAAGTTCTCACTCAGGTCCAGCACTCGGAGGTTTCCCAGCCCATGGAACCAACTGGCATTCAGCCAGGAGAGAGAACTGTCCTTCAACACCAGGCCTTCAAGACGGCTCAGGTGGCTGAAGGTATCGGGGTGTAGCTGGGGGAAGTGACGAGGGCACTCCATGCAGGGGTTGGGAGCGTGGTCGCAGCGCCGGCAATTTCCGCCCACATCGAGCACACGCAGGGCGGTCAGATTGGCCAGGTCCCCAGGCGCCAGTTTAATAATGTGGTTGTAGGACAGCAGCAGATACTCCAGGCTGGAAGGCAGGTTGCGGGGCACCATGGTGAGGTTGTTGTACTTGAGCGACAGGTGGGTGAGGTTGCCCAGGCCAAGGAGAGCATCCGGGGCCACTTCCAGTGCCCGCCTGCAGGGGTTCTTGTAGTAACAATTGCCATCCATGAATAGGAAGTGCAGGGCATGAAGGCCAGCCAGGCTGGCAGAGTCTAGCACCAGGATGTTGGTGTGGCTGAGGGTCAGGGACACGAGGGATTTGGGCAGTGCAGGCACAGCCGTGATGCTATTGTAGCTCAGGTTTAGCTCCTCTAGGGTGGGCACAGCCAAGAAGGTGTTGGGCTCAATGGTCATGTGGCAGGGGAAGTGCATGGGGCTGAGGCCGACCGGCGGGCAGTTCCACTTGAGGTCAAGACGCCGCAGGCTGGGCAGATGGGCAAAGTCAGAATCATGGAGGTGGTGGATGCGGTTGGAGGACAAGGAAAGGCTGGTGACATTGCCCCGGGGTGCTGCCACGGAGAAGTGGGGCACCGACTTCAGGAACAGCCAGTTGCAGTTCACCAGGCCATGGGGCTGGAGCTCACAGGGTAGGAAGGCAGGCAAGGTACCCAGGGCCAGGGTCATGACCAGCACCATGGCCTGCACCAGGAGAGACAGCGGGTGCACGGCGCTGCGGCAGAATCCCTGTGGGGGTGGGAGGGCTGTGTGAGTGGCTGGCCCCCAGCCCCACCTCCACCCACTTCACTTCATGGGTATCTTCCAGCATCTTCCAGCCCCTCTCTCCAAGCCCTCCCTCCAGAAGTTCTTTCCTGTTTGCCAAGCCCCCTTCCCATCCTCCATGGCTTGTGGGGAACCTGAACTCAGTCTCAGATCCAGCCATGGACTCAGAATTAGGCCTCAGATCCAGGACTGAGACCTGGAATCCAGACTCATGGTCTGGAGCTTTCACTGTAACCAATCCCTGGCTGTCCAGCAGGGTCAGGCAAGGTGGCCCACAGCCCTCGTGGACTCTCCCGACTTTCTCTTCCTGCTCTTGAGTAAGGTGGCAGCTGGCTCCCTCCCCTCCAGCTGCCGTGAAATCCGCTCTCTGCCCTCCACCAGCCTCCCCCCAACCCTTTCCTTTCCCTTCGACCAAAACCCAGGCATGCATGAATCTCCCACAATGGTCCAGGATTCCAGGGTCCCTGACCAGGGTGGGCACTGCACAGCTCCATTACTCTCTACCTGCCTTTCCCAGCCCGAGAGCCCTTGCCCTGTGAGTCAGAACAGATGGAGGGAGGGGTGGCCAGCAAAGCACCAGGCAGAGCCCAGCCCCAAGCTGCAGGCCCGGTGAGACACAAGCCCAGGCTCCAGCCGGAGCTCCGTCACTGCCTCAGCCTCCTTGTGCCCTCTGCGGGTTTGGGTCTCTGCTCAGAAGAGGGCTTTGGTGGCCGGGCACAGTAATTCTGTGCCCGGATTCAAGCTTGTAATCCCAGAACTTTGGGAGGCCGAGGTAGGCAGATCACCTGAGGTCAGGAGTTTGAGATTAGCCTGACAACAGAGTGAAAATCCGTCTCTATTAAAAAATACAAAAAATTAGCCAGGCATGATGGTGGGTGCCTATAATCCCAGCTACTCGAGAGGCCGAGGCAGAAGAATCACTTGAATCCCAGAGGTGGAGATTGCAGTGAGCCGAGATCGTGCCATTGCACTCCAGCCCAGGCAACAGTGTGAGACTCCGTCTCAAAAAAAAAAAAAAAAAATACAAAATTAGCCGGACATGGTGGCACATGCCTGTAATCCCAGCTACTCAGAAGGCTGAGGCAGGAGAATCACATGAACTCAGGAGGCAGAGGTTGAGGTGAGCTGAGATTGCGCCATTGCACTCCAGCCTGGGCAACAAGAGCAAAATTCTGTCCCAAAAAAAGAGAAAAGAAGAAGAGGGCTTCAGCTCTGCTGTGTTTGGGGTTCAGTAAGTGTCCCCAGGGCCATGTGGGTGACAACCCCTGTTACTGTTGCTTGCAGCTGCCAAGCCCACCTCTCTCCCCACACCTCCCCAGCATGTCCCTTCTCCAGGGGACTAAGAGCTGTTGTCCTACCATGCTGGGGAGCAGGGTCTTCTCCAGAGGGTGGCGGGCAGACTGGACAGCAGCTGCAGGGAAGGATGCTTCACGTTCAAGGTCCCTTCCCACAGGGGCAGCAGTGGCTCAGAGAATAGAGGAAGTGAGACTTTTACCCCAGCCAAGTAGCTCCCCCTCCACTCCACCCTCCCCACAGTGAGGACAGTGTCCCATGAGTCAAAGGCCATTTGCATAGTCAAATGGCAGACAGCCCCTTCACCCCTTCCTCTTTCCACTCCCCCCTCAGACAGCCTACATCCCATGAGGGCTGCACACCTGTCTTCCACCAAGCCCAGGGTGAAGCTAAGGCCCGAGCCCAGGCAGAAAGCAAGGAGAGATGGGAGTTCGGGTAGCAGCAGTAGCGGGTACACCTGTGCTGGGCCCTCCCCATTCTCAGAGGACTCTTTCACCCTCAGGCCTTGGCTCCTGCACCACAGCTGGTGCCCTCAGGACAGTGGCTCCCGACTTGTCCTTTCCTGCCCTCGTGGGCACCATTTTGAGTTCTGCAGAGCCTCGTGCTCAGAGGGCTGGGGTGTAGCTTAAGCAGGAGGCTGGGGTGCACCTGCCTTCACCACAGCCTTGCAACCTCTTCCGGAAACAAGACCTCCTCCTCTGCATTCCCAGAGCCCCTGCGGTCCCATCAGAGCACACACCACGTCACTCCAGACGGGGCTCCTAGAGGCCAGGTGTGCACTGGCCCAGCGGGGCTCCCAGCTGGTCCTCCCCAGCAGTGCTTCTCACAGTCCTTCTGACCTAGGTGACAGAACTCAGATTCCTTGGACCCAAAGCCTTGGGTGACCCCAGGCCCCTCAGCAAGTCCTGCTGGCTCCACCATGCTGAAGGATGTGCCCACAGCCCGCCACCCCCCATGTCGACCAGACCCCATCCTCTCTCCCAGACCACGCGGGTGCCACTGCCTTTCTGGCTGTCCTGCCCTACTCTCCACCCACAGCTGGTCATATTCAACCCCTGGAGGGACCTGTTCAAACATAAGTCACACTGGGTCCCTCCTCTGCTCAGACCCCTCCCTGGCTGCCTCAGGAGTCAAGGCCACAGTCCACGGATGGCCAACAAGGCCCTGTGGGACCTGCCTCTGCTGGCACACCTGCCTCTTAGGCACACTAGCCTGCTTGCAGTTCACTGAGTAGCCCCCGGCACTCTCCTGCCTGGGGGCCTTGGGATGTGCTGCTCCCTCTGCCTGGAAGCTCTCCCGAGGCTCACACGGCCCCTCCTTCACCTCCACTGTGTCTCTGCTTCCATGTCACCCTCTCAACAGGACCACGCAGTCTTCTTACAAACCTCCCACTCCAGGTCTAGCAGCCTGAGCTCTTTTGCCCGCTGTGTTTCTCTTGACCTAACATTTTCTGTTAGCACACCGGATCATTGATCTTTCATAGTTCATTGTATATTGCCTTATTCCCCTGCTGGAATGTCAGCCTCTTGAGGGAAGTGATCTTTTGTCTGCATCCCCAGGACCCAGTATAGTGCCCAACACATAGTAGGTGCTTGATATCTGCTGAATTATGAGTACCCAGCAATCAGCTCTGGGCAGGCAGAGAGGGTGTTTCTGAGTGAAGGCTGAATGAATGAACAAATGGGGTTGCTGCTGGGAGGAGGCAGGCTGTACACCTGCCAGCCCGCTCCCCCCAGGCCCACTCTGGCTGGGTGTCATGACAGGCAGTCTCCAAGGCAGGGGTGATGGCATCGTCTTCCTGCCCACCTGGGAGCCAGTGTTTAGGCTGGGCAAGGACAGCCCTCTTCTGGGTCCTAGCTAGGGTTTGGGCTATCCTCTCTACAATTCTAGGGGCTTGAGCAAGGGCTCAGAAAGGTGCCAGGGATAGAACGCTGCCCTGAGCCAGGAGGGAGGGCAGTGCCCACTCAGCAGCTGGGCTGCAGGCATCACCCCACGTGTCCGCCCCTGCCTGCCTGGGGTGGGAGGCGCCTGCATTCATTCCATCCATCCACCTTTCTGACTGTCCTGCCCTGCAGGCACACACCAAAGTTTTGGCTCCTGTGGAACCCCAAGCCCAAGACTCTCCCAGAGTCCCTCGGACCAGGGATCCAGATTCCCATACCCAGCAGTGGTCCTGCCTCCCTTGGAGGCAGAAAACCAGAGAGGCCAGTAGGCTGACAGCGGGGTCTGCACACACATGTACAGACCCATGCACATGGACACACTCAGCCTGGAGACACCGATACCAATGTCCACAGAAACAGCTGTCCTGGCCTCAGCCCAGGGAGGCTGGGACCTTCAGGGAGGGGCCCTTATCCCATGCAGGAGGCTGCATAAAGCCCCTCTCAGAGATCCTTGCCCTAATTCCCCAAACCTGCCAACACATGACCCTAACACCCCACATGGAGTGTGGCCAAAAGGACCTCAAAGATGTGATTAAGTTACCCACCTTGAGGTGGGAAGGTAGTGGCGGTAGGGAGGGTGAATGCAATCACAAAGTCCCTCATGAAATGGAGATGGAGGGAGATTCAACTCCAAAAGGCCATGGGAGCCTGGAGGCCGAGGGAAGCAGAATCAGAGATGTCACCTCTGGCTTTGAAGGTGGACGAAGCGGCCCCAAGCCAAGGAAGCCAGACAGCTTCTGAAAGCCAGAAAAGGCCAGGAGACAGGTTCTCCCACAGGGCCCAGACAGAGCCTGCCCTGCCAACACCTCCACTTTGGAAGTGAGACCCATCTCAGTCTTCCAGCTTCCAGAACTATAAGAGGATACACTTGGGTTTCTTCTAAGCCACTAAGTTGGTGGAAATTTGTTACAGCAGCCACAGCAAATGAACATACCCAGGTCCCCCATGTCACGATGGAGGCGCGCCTGCCTCTCAGGCAGGCTCCTGCTGACCGGGAGACTGGAGCAAGGCTGCGCCCCTCCCCCTACAGACACAGCCTCTCCCATACAGCTGGAGGCAGAGTGCCAGGGCTCCACCTTGAAGGCCGGCAGTCCCCTCTCTCCTGTTGGGAGAGGACAGTTATATGCACAGGGCTGCCCAACTCCCAGGGCCAGAGGCGGTTTCAGGGCCAAAAGCAAGTCTTGATTTAAAAATATTTTATTCTTTAGAAAATACAGCATTCAACCATACCAAACTGCAGTGACCCCTGCCCAGCCCTAACTGACCCCACCTCTTGTGGCCAAAGGCTTCTGGGCTGTGCTGGGACCCTAGTCTCAGCTCCCCGGGAGGCCGGGTTCATGACAGGCCCCTGATCCAGCCCCCTTGAGCCAGCCAGGCAGAGTTCCCGGACACCCTGGGCACACAGATGAGACGCAGGGACAGCAACAGGGAAGGGTCACAAAACACCAGCCCAGTGGCCCTCGGACACTGCAAGGGTGTTCAGCTGCCAGTCCTCCTGCCCTCCTGGAAGCACTTTCCTGGGGCCCAGGAAGGAGGATGGTGGCAGGGAGCAGAAGGCAGGCAACCCCACAGTCCACACGCGGTGGCCGGCCCAGCTCCAGCCCCCTAGCTGTCATCCCCGTTCTCCCCAGGGCCGCGGATGAGGCGCTTGTGGCCCCGTTTGCCCCCTGGGCCCTTGGGCTTGGCAAAGGCCTGCTTGAAGGCATGTTGCTTGGGGTGCACCTCGTCGTAGAGGAACTCTGCCGTCAGCTCTGCCCCATCGCCAATCTCAATCTGCATGGGGCAAGGCAGTGGTCACCTCGACGGTAGGGGCTCTGACACATACCACCCCGGTAGCCCCCACTCCTGGGGCACCCCCTGATCTCACATCCTAGCCCTGGGGTCTCCTGAGGTCTCCCCTTGAAACCCCACCTGGAATGC
The DNA here is from genome assembly GCF_009761245.1 of Sapajus apella. Lineage (NCBI taxonomy): Eukaryota > Metazoa > Chordata > Mammalia > Primates > Cebidae > Sapajus > Sapajus apella. Next base: position 3,753,080 of record NW_022436963.1, read on the forward strand.
CACCCTCAGGAACACAACAGCTTAGGGCCTGCTGCCCTGCATGCCTCGGACTCTGTTCGCTGGGGTCACCTCCTCCCTGTCTCCAGGTCCAGGGAAAGGACATGACATAGTGGCCAGGACTTGGACGTTTCTGAGCCAGCAATCAGCTGGGCAGTCTTGGGAAATGCATGTCACTCCTTGGGGCTCAGGTTCCCTGTGATCAACATGGCATCAATGATTCCTGCTCTGCCATCATCTCAGGACCCCAGTGCCTGGTATGGAGATTGGGGTGACAGGGCCCAGGGAGACGAGGCCCTGGGGAGGACACCTACTTTCTTGGCGATCTCCAGATGGAAGTCCTGCTCCACGGAGTCGAGGAGGCGGCTCTTGCAGCTGGAGTAGAGCATGCGCTCCTTGATGCTGCACTTGTACCCCGGCATGGAGTAGATGAACACTGCAAAGGACAGGAGGTGAGCCTGGGAGGCCTGGGAAACCTGTTGACCTTCACACCCAGGGCAGGCCCGCCCCACCACAGACCAGCCCTGCCCTGCCCACCCAGCCACAGGCTTGGCAGCCCTGCCATGGCCACTCACCCACAGACTCGAGGGGGTCACCCTCATGGGTGTGCTTGTAGAGGAAGAAGTGGTAGCGGGCAGCATCTCGGGGCACCCGGGAGGGCAGCTGGGCCACATCCGTGGGCTCTGTGTGCACCAGCCCAATGGTCTCCCGCTCCAGGTCCAGCTTCTGCCGGGGCCAAGGGGAGATGGAAGAGCACCAGGTTGGGGCGGGCCCAGGCCCCTCTCCCTAAGAAGCCTCAAATAGGGTTAGCTGGTGGGCAGGACCCTGACGTGACCTCCCTCTCCCAAGACTCCCCTGCAATGGCCATCCCTCTATGGGGATCCCCTCTGAAGAGGACAGTCCTGGGTCCAGCCCCAACTCTGCCCCTTTGAAGGCTGTGCTGAGAAGGAACTCCCACCAAGGGTAGAAATGGCATGGGACAAGACGGTGTGGAGGGTCTCAACCTCCGGGAGACACTGCCACTGGGCCAGCCCGTCCTTGAGGCCAGGCCTCTGGGAGAAGCTCCTAGGAAAGGAGGAGCCATTTTGCTTTAAAGGGGCAGCCAGAATGGCCATCACAGAAGGACCCTGCCTAGGGAAACAGGCTGCTCAAGGAGACTGCAGAGGGAATCTGGGACAGGAAGGGGCTTGGGGCTGAGGGGTCAGTGTGGAAGGCAGAATGGGGCAGTGTGCTCACAAGTATACCTGTGTATGGGCAGGGCCTGGGGGACAAGGGACCAGAGCACATCTATGTGCACACAGTGGCTACAGCCGGGATGGAATAGGTAGGGATCAGGGAGGGGTGAGGTGGACTGTGTGTTCCCTCAAGCACATGGACAAGCTGAAGGGGACGGGGGCAGGCTGGTGGGGCAGGGATTCCGTGCACATCTGCGCATGTGCATGAGCAGGAGTAGAGGTGGCAGCAGTGTGTGCCAGGGTAGGGAGCAGGAACCCACCAGCTGGATGTAGTTGACCGTCTTCTGCTTGAGCTGCTGGAGTGCCCGCTGGGCCTGGGGCTGCAGGGGGAAGGCGAGGCCCTGCAGGGTCTGGTGCTTGCTTTCCACGCTGATCTCCGTCTTCACCTGCGAGCAAGGGAATGGTGAGGGAGCCCCTCACCAGCTCAAAGCACGTTGTGGCTCCCAGGCAGCACAGGCTGCCAGTGGGCCTGATGTGACCCTGAGGGCTCAAGGCTGGGACCTCTGCTCCCCACCCACCTCGTTGATGCGGATCTGCTGAAGCTCTCTCTCGGCCGAGGTCAGCGGGGCAGGTGCTGCACAGGATGACAGGTGTTTCTGGTACCCAGCAAAAGAGAGGTCGTCCTGGGGGGTATGGGGGTGACTGCTGAGCCATAAATGGGTACCTGCAGGGGGTGGCTACAGGAAGCCCACCAAGCACACCAGCTTGCAGTTCTTGGAAAAGCGCCCCCATCTTCCTCCTAAGGCTGGCACTGGCTTGCTCTCTGACCCTGCACAATGACCCGTCTCCATGGGCCCGGGACTATGTCCCAGTAAGTCCTGACTTAGAGTTACCTTCACGGTCCCAAAGAGCTCATCCTTGATGTGGCCACCTCCAAACTCCTTTTTCACTGTGGCCCGTGTGGCCGCGTACAGCATCTTCAGCCGCACCTGAAGGGCAAGGGCCAACTGTGAGAGGCCTCTGGGCAGGGCTGTCTCTCCGAGAACAGGCAGGCACCTCTGGAGGGAGCTGGTAGGCTCATTGCACCCACATACCCAGCAGAGAGCCAGACCAGGGCTAGGGTGCAGCAGGAGGCTCCCACCAGCAGGGGGAGCCCTTGCCCAGGCCAACCACAGCCTCCAGGAGCCAGCCAGGCCGATGCCCCAAGGGCGTGAGGTACCCAGGCTGCGGTCACAGGGCCTTGTCCCTCTCTCAGACTCCCTGGGGTAGGGCCTGATGACTCCTCACCCGCCCTCCAGGGGCAGGCCTGTGTCCTCTCCCAGATCCCCCAGAGCAAGGCCCTGCTGTCCGGCTCAGCCCCAGCTCCCCTCCTCACTGCCCGCTGGCCCAGGACTCACGGGGGAGTTATCAGGTGACCACGCGAGGAAGAGCCATTCAAAGCCCTGAGCATTCTGGGAGTCGAGGCGGTAGAGCAGGTAGCAGGGCTGCTGGGCGTCCAGCAGTGGCAGCACAGCCCTGTCATAGTCCTGGTCCCAGTGGCCCACCGGCTCCTGCGAGGCACCCAGCACGAGCTGCTCTGGGGGCAGAGGCTGGGTGAGCAGCCAGCTCCCAGCTCCCACCAAGCCTCCCGCTGCGGACCTCCAGCCCAACTGGCTCAGAGTCACCAGCCACCCTTCACCTTCCCTGGAGCCCCCAGGTTCCAGAAATGGGAGGGTGTGTGGCTGAATGAGTGAGCAAGGGAGAGCACAAAGCTGCCAGATGGGGGCTGCCCCCCTGCACATCCCCATGGCATGTACACCTGCACACACACCCGCACACAAATCAGCAACACAAACAGCCACACAAAGACACGCAGCCATCAGCCCCTCATGGACTCCCTTGAACCCCACCCCCACTGCACAGCTGCTCAGCCCAGTCCCCATGAAACCAATTCCTGCTCCCCTCTCCCCTGGGGCTCCAGCAGAACTGCAGCAGACCCCCCTCAGGACAAATATGCTGAGGGGCAGGTCACAGCCCCAGGCCACAGGGACCTGCAGGGACAAAAGCCACTGGGAAGGAGGAGCAGGGGCTCCTACCAGACCCTGCACAAACGGACATCCTGTGGCCACCTGCCAGCTGCAGTCCCCTCGAAAACATCACAGATCCAAAGCAGCCACCATCAAAGTGCCTAAGCCTGACAGGACAGGCCTGCCAGCTCCTTGGCTGAATGGAGCATCCAGCTGCATTTGCGGGCTGGGATCTCACCTGGGTACCAGATACCAGCCTGGGTGTCCACAGGTCCAGGCTGGAGCAAGAGCTGAGGCAAAGGGGCGATCAGCTGGCTGGGGGTCCTGGCACTAGCCCACCAGGCCCTCCTGATGGGGGCAGGGGCCCCAGTGCTGAGACACCCCAACAGGCCAGGCCCTCTATGGGATCACAGTCACGGTGACTTTGAGTAGTCATGGCCTGCATGATCTGTGTCGGTGCCCACAGCACTGGCAACATTTGTTGCTTAATTTGTTGCTAAATTTGTTGCTAACATTTTCTTTTTTTGTTGTTCTTTTTTTTTTTTTGCTAACATTTTCAAACTGGGAAATTTTACATAAGAAGTAGAATTCTCAGCTTCTCTAGAAAAACCAGGCCCTCTGGCCACATTGAGGCCACCTCAGTTGGAGACAGACAGTGGCTGCCCACTGAAGGCCTGGACCCTCCTGGGCACTCCTAGGTATCCCAACCACTGTCATACAGAACTGAGATAAAAGTCAAGCCAGAGATTCCTCCTGCTTCAAATCTGCAGGGACATCTTGTCTGGGAGGTGACAGGGAGGGCTGAAGACTGGGGTCAATGAGCGCAACTGCCTCTTTAAGGGTGGGGTGGCTGTGGTCTGCCCACATGATGAGGTGGCCGTCACTCACATCCTTCTACAGTGACCCCTGCCCAGTCTCTGAGGGCAGCCTTTTGAGACCCTGGGCAAAGCACAGCTGAGGCCCTAAAACTTGGAATGGCAGACCCTGCTTTGAGCCAGCTCAGTGTACGAAAAGTCAGCTGAGCACCAGGCCCATTTGGGCAGCCATCCAAAGCGCTCACTGGTGAATGGCTCTGAGAAGAGCTGGGAGGACTTCTGGGGGGCCTGACCCACCCCAGTCCCAAAGTCTGTACCCCTCACCCAAAGGAACAGTCCCTTGGCATGGAGGAAAGGGGAAAAAGTCCTCTGTCCTCTACCTCTGACCTCCTAATCCGCCTCAGTTTAATCCTCTGCCTCCCCAAACCCTCCCCACTTCAGGCCTCAGCTCAAGTCCCAGCACCCTCAACACTGGCCCCTATACAACTCTCAGGTCCTCAGGGGCCAGGCCAAGGCCCAGCCAAGCCTAGAACCCTCCCATCCTGCTCTCAGATGAACCAGATACTCGTCCCTTCACCCCATCATGGGGGCACTTCTGAGAGAAGGGTGCAGGATCTTCTTAGATCTCCCCACAACCAGCAGCTGAGCCAAGCCAGGCCACAAACAGGTAGGGGCCGGTGGCACCAGCCACATAGAGCAGTGCCTGGATTCACTTATCCCCTGCCCGTCTGCCCAGCCCAGCTCAGCATCCTGATCAGGCCCTTCTGAATACCCACGCAGTCTCTGGGAGGTGGCAGGATCCCAGGACAGGGCTCTGTTTGCTGACCCCAGCTTCAGCTTCCTGCTCTACATAACAGGGGTAACAATCACACCTACCTCTGATGTCCCCCTATGAGGCTCTCCTTTGTCAGGATGGCCTAACACCTGTTTCCAGAGGGGGAAATTGAGGTCCCTGGCAGGCCAGGGGCCAATATCCACCATCCCCCACCCGTAGAGGCAGCTGAGTTCAGCCCCCAGCCTATGCCCTGGCCTATGGGGGGCACTCACCGTCCTCAATGACAACCTTGATGAGCCGCACAGAGCCAGCCCGTGCCTTGGCAAAGAATTCCTTCAGCTCTTCTGTGGCTATAAGAACAAGAAACATGGTGGGGGATGAGTGGACAGAGTGGACAGAGAATATGGGGCCTGCTCTGTCCTGCAGGGTCTGGTGGCTGAGCTGGGAACCGGGTTAAATACAGCCCCCCATGTGACTGGGAACCTGAGACAGCCACTGAACACAAGCTCCCAAATTTAGCCAGCAGAGGTGGCAGGCGAGTGGCCAGCCGGCTGGGATAGGTCTGGTGATAGGGCGGGGTGGGCAGGGAGGGGACAGCCCACCCGAAGATGGGGCAAGCTCTGGCATAAGCCAGGCCAGCCACAGTGAATAGCCTCCATCTGGCCCCTGCCTCCAGGATGGCCGAGCTCTGAGCTGGCCTGGGACACACTCAGCACAGTCATCTACACAAAGGAACATACAGACAAATTCCCCTACTGTGCCATGACCACTATGCACACACACACACACACACACACATACACACACACACAGCTCGATCCAGCATGTGCAAATGTAACACATAACACAGATGTGTGACAGAGAAGCAGAAATGCAAATGCCAGCCAAACATGTTGGCTCACGCCTGTAATCCCAGCACTTTGGGAGGCCAAGGCAGGTGGATCCCCTGATGTCAAGAGTTTGAGACCAGTCTGGCCAACATGGTGAAACCCCATCTCTACTAAAAATACAAAAAATTAGCCAGGTGTGGTGGCACACACCTGTAATTCCAGCTACTTGGGAGGCTGAGGCAGGAGAACTGCTTGAATCCAGGAGGCGGAGGTTGCAGTGAGCCGAGATTGCACCACTGCACTCCAGCCTGGGCAACACAGCAAGACTCCGTCTCAGAAAAACAAACAAAAAAAGAAATGCAAACGCCCTCATATATGAACAAACGCTCAGTTGCTCAAACGCAAATGGATACACACATTTAGATACGCAAACACACATAGACATACAGTCCCCAGCTTGCTAACACGCACGCAGGCAGGCAAGTGCAGAGCTTGGCTGAGACGTGTGTGCAGGCAAGAGGATGTATCAAAGTGTACACAGAAGCACATGGACACAATGACACCTGTGTGCGCAGCGCCAGCCCTCCAGCCAGGCTGTCTAACCTGAGGCCCCAGGAGCCACAACTAGCCCAGGCACAACACTGCTGGGGGGCAACACACCCTTAACCCTCAGGCAGTAGGGACAGCTTCCAGGAGGAAAAGTGGCCCCCTGAAACTCCCTAAGAGACTCCATCTTGGTCCTTGGGCTGTAGAGCTGAAAGGTGAGAGCCAGTGAGTGACTAAGGACCCCAGGGCAAGAGGTGAGGACCATGGTGAGAGCGCCAAGCCATAAGTGGTGGATCTCCTAGTGGATGGGGAAACCACAGTCCACGTGGGGAAGGACCCTGCTTGGGTCCCTGCGTGAGCAGGGCTAGGCCAGCATGACCTTGAGACTGCCCAGGGGTCAGGGGAATTCCGTCAGGAACACAGCTGGAGGCCTGAGGTCAGAGAATATTTATAGGGCCAGGACTGGGCAACTCAGGGGCGGGGTGAGGGGGCCTTTAGGAAAACAAACTCTGGTCATGTCCTCAGGTGCCCCCCTTTGCAGAGTGACCATGAATCTGAGACCTCAGGCCATACACCATCCTCCAAGGCCACTGAGTGGGCTGGGGCCCAACTGAGCTCAGCAGACTCTTCTCAGAGAAGCATGTCATGGAAGTGCAGCAGGTGGACACCATCCCACTGGGCCAGGACATAACTTTCCATAGGCAGATCCCAAGCAGGTCCCTGAGGCCCCAAGCCTGGCCTCTGGGGCTCCACCTTTCCCTCAGCTGTGTGACCCCTGACATCTCTGAACCTCAGTCTATAAAACTGAGATAATGGCCGGGCGTGGTGCTTCCTGCCTGTAATCCGGCACTGTGGGAGGCCGAGGCAGGTGAATCACAAGGTCAGGAGATTGAGACCATCCTGGTCAACGTGGTGAAACCCCGTCTCTACTAAAAATGTAAAAATTAGCTGGTGGTGGCAAGCACCTGTAGTCCCAGCTACTAGGGAGGCTGAGGCAGGAGAATCGCTTGAACCAGGAGGCAGAAGTTGCAGTGAGCCAAGTGCAGTGCCACTGCACTCCAGCCTGGGAGATAGAACAAGACTCCCTCTCAAACACAAAAAAACAAGACATAATAGCCCCAAACTTTGCAGGGCTGTGTTGAGGGATAAATGGGAGAAAGGGCTTGATGATGGCGGCCTCTATTAATGACAATTCGTCTTTTATTATGATAATAACAGCAAGCATGACTGCTGAGCTGCCCCTTCTACCTGCCCAGACTTTCCCAGAAGAGAGGCCAAGAAGCTCCCCCAAGGGACAGGCCAACAGAACCCTTCTAGTATTACCAGGGCAAACTGACACCCCAGCAGAGGAAGGCACATCCCTGCCCACCCCAGCCCCTACACCTGCCCAGCCGCCATCAATAATCCAGAGGCCAGGCCTGGGACACCTGAGCCCCTATTATCAATGATTCATAAACACCCTTCCTTCTACTCCAGTGAGCCTCAGGTTACAGGTCTCCTCCCTGCCCTGCTCTGAGGTCAGCAGATCCACACCTATGGTCAGGACAGGGTTGGCACTTGGTCCTCCACTGTGATCTCTCCTGCCAACTCCCCTGCCCAGAAATGAGAAGGACTGGGCAGCTCACAGGCGGAAGGAGGGCTGGGGGCAGCCCAGTCCCCAGTGATCCCCTTGGTGGGCCTGTCTCCCTGTGGGAAATAAGGGAGTGAGGCAGCGGGGAGGGGGTGTGGGTGGCTAACTTCCTGGGATCTCCTCCACTGGGGTTAGAGGACAGGAGGCAGCAGCTATGACCAGACAAAGGGGAAGGAAGAAGCCGGGCAGGAGGCAGTTCCCTCCTGTGGGGCTGAGTCATGAAGCCCGCCTGCCAGCTCCTCCTGGAGAAAGGCTGGCCCATCTGGGAGGCCTGGCCCTGACCCAGGCCCCTGCCTTCGCTAGCCAGGGAAATCTCAGGGCAGTCCAGCCACCAAGTGGCCACAACCGCACCAGGATTCAGGCGGTCAGGCAGGTCGATGGTGGCAGCCCCAGGCAGGGGATCCTAGTGTGGTGGGAGGGGTGGCTGATGGCCAAACCTGCCAGGCTGTCTGGGCAAACAGCCTGGGCCTTCCCCACAGGCCAGGCAGTCCTCCCAGGCCAGTGACAGATGAGGACACTGAGGCCCAGGTAGAGTCAGGGCACCTGGCTCCTGGCCATTGCTTCTCTCACAGCCTGTCCAAGAAGGAAACTGGGACCCCTGGGGGAGGAGGGGTCTTATGCTAGGGGATGGTGAAGCTTCCTAGGGGTGGGTGGTGGGTGGGAGCCTGCCTGGATTATTTAGGGCCAGGACTGTCCCCTATAAACCCCATATCTGGACCTCTTCCTTGTCTGCAGCCTGGAGCTGGGATCTTCCAACCAGACTGAAGCAGACTCAGAAGGTCACAGTGGAACATGGGAGGGAGGTCAGAGGTCAAGGTCAGATAGGCAACTTTCTCCATGCCACTTAGAAGGCTCTGTCCCTAGTTTTCCCTAGCCTGGGGAGAGTGTGAGTGTACTGGGAGGAGCAGAGGTCAGGGCCCCCTCCTTACACACATACACAAGCCCATTCAAGTCATACAGACACATCCAGTACATGCATCCTTGGCAACAAATGCACACTGAGCTGCGCTCCAACTGTGCGCACACACGCCCACACACATGTGCACACCGCATGAAACACTGATGTCTAAAGAGGGTCCTATGGGACCTACAGTGTGCATTCAAACGGTCACTAGTGCCAGTGCATGAGTGACCCTAGATGTGCACAAGCAAGTCACATCCAGAGGTGCACACGCAGGACTGTACACAGGAGACGTGTGCACATGCGTGTACACCCACTCCTGGAAAGGAGCAAAAATATACAGATGGGCACACACAGCCACATTCACCCGCAGATAGGCACAGAAACTTCCACCCCAGCTGTGTAGGTACATGTACACCCACTCCCAGCTATGCACAGCACGTCCGTACTCCCCGACAATGTGCCCACCCCAGGCGACCCGCGGCTGCAAAAGAGAACAGGAAGCTTCTCCTGGCTGGTGCGGGGAGGAGGGAGGGGCCGAGAGCCGGGGAGGGGGCGCTTCCGACAGCCGAGACCCAGGCCCCCTGCCCACCCGCCCGCCTGCCGTCGGCCCTCACCGTGGATGCCCGTCTGGTGCGCCATGGCTCGGCGCTTCGCTCAGTCCGAGCCGTCCGCGCCCTCCGCTTGGCCCTGGCCCGGCTCCGCTCGCTTGGACCAGCAGAGGAGAAGGATGTGGCGGAGGCTGTGGAGCCTCGCGCAGCTTCCCGGGCGGTGCCGCAGGACCCGCCCCCAGCGGCGCCCCGCCCCCGACAGGCGCGGCCTGGAGGCGGGGACTCGGGGCCGCGCGTGCGCGCAGTGTGCGCCTCCGTCCGGGTGTAAGGCTGGTTGATCTGCCGTGCGCACACTAGCGCGTTCCTCTGAGGCAGGAGACGGGCCTGCGTGTGACCGAGCGTGCGTGGGAGGACGCGCGTGTGTGTCGGTGCGCCCTGATCACGGTGGTCTGTGGGTGGGGCAGATTGTGCGCGCGCGCCCGATCTTTGCGCCCCAAGCCAGGTGGGTTTCCGAATAGGAGGGGATCCCAGCGTACCCGGGTTTGCACCCAGGAAGGGGTCTGCTTGTGGATGGGTGTGCGCGCGTGCGTGTGCCATGCTTCCCAATCGTCCGTTTCTTGAGCGCCTCCCCTGAGGCCCTTGGCGCCTCGGGGTAGTCATGGCCGCTAGGCTTTGCCCTCACGGTGGGAGCCCAGACCCGCCTTCTAGCAGGCACCCACTAGATGGAATGTATGGTGGTGAGAGCCCGTCGAGAGAATTTGAGGGGCTGCCAGGAGAAGGCAAAGTTTGGAAACCTAGAGGGAAGAATGGAACAGCCCAGCAGAGTGGAGGGAAAAGTTTTCTTTTTTTTCTTTTTTCTTTTAGCGACAGAGTTTTGCTCTTGTTGCCCAGGCTGGAGTGCAATGGCGCGATCTCAGCTCACCGCAGCCTCCGCCTCCTGGGTTCAAGCTATTCTCCTGCCTCAGCCTCCGGAGTAACTGGGATTACAGGCATGTGCCACGACGCCCAGCTAATTTTGTATTTTTAGTAGAGACCGAGTTTCTCCATGTTGGTCAGGCTGGTCTGGACCTCCCGACCTCAGGTGATCTGCCCGCCTCGGCCTCCCAAAGTGCTGGGATTACAGGCGTGAGCCACCTGCCCGGCCGAAAAGTTTTCTTTTTAAAAAAAATTTTATTATTAAAAAAGAGGGTCTCCCTATGTGGCCCAGGCTGGTCTGGAGCAATCAAGCGATCCTCCTGCCTATGACCTCCCAAAGTGCTGGGATTACAGGTGTGAGCCACTAGTCCTAGCCAGAAGTTTTCTGAGAAGAGGGCACTGCATGTGCAAAGGTCCAGAGGGTTGAAAGGGGCCAGAGCCTGATGAGTCTGAGAATTTCCCATGTCCTAATGACTTTCTGTGTCTATATCCAGCAGCCTCGCCTTAATGGTACTAGTATCTGCCTGCTGCTACCAACCAGTCAACATATGGCATCTTCCAGGCCACTGTGATGAGTCAGGGATGAGCATCTGACTCCGGTTGGTCCAATCAGCTAGTCCAGGGACTTTGGCTGGGAAGACTGGAAAGGAGGGAAGACTTTTTGGGCTGGGGTTGCTGGGCTGGGGTTGCTGAGATGTGATGATGAAGTATGTGGCCTACCTGGCATCAGGCCCCAGCTTCAGCTCTATTTACTATTTTGCTACCCACCCTTACTGGCCTGTATTGAGGCCTCCTTTGTGCCCTCCCCTGAGTTTCTCATCCCTGGAGAGCCCAGCATACACAGAATTGAAGGGTTTTCTCATTCATCTTCCTGTGCTCACCCTGAAGACTGGGTCTGTGTCGTCTGCTAACCACGGTCCCCCCAGCACTCACAATGGAAAATGGAGTGCTGTGCAGCCCTGCAGCTTGCCTTCTAGAACAGTTCACAGGCAAGGCCTCCCACGCTGAGCCCTGCCACAGCCAAATGGTGCCAGCAACACAGAGCTACTGGTTACATCAGCTCAAACTAAGCCACATCCACAGGAGCAGCTGGTGATTCCACAGAACCACTAGAGCCTTGACCTCCTAGAAACAGGAATTAACCAAGAGTAAAGAAAAATAAGGTCATGTGCCCTGTAAAAATATCCCTCACAGGATGAACTGTGACAAAGCAGGGTACGGCGTGTTCTCCCTGGCTGACCCTCTCCATGGACCATTCTCTGCTTTTGTCACTACCTGGCACATACCTTTACATATTTGTTTATTGTCTTCCCTCCACCAATAGTTAGGTGTCTGCCCGTGCTGTATCCCCAGTGCCTAAAACAGTACCCAACATTGTCAGATGGCCAATAATTGCAAAATAAGCAAATGTAGGCCGGGCATGGTGGCTCATGCCTGTAATCCCAGCACTTTGGGAGGCCAAAGGTGGGTGGATCATCTGAGGTCAGGAGTTCAAGACCAGCCTGGCCAACATGGTGAAAACCTGTCTTTACTAAAAATACAAAAATTAGCTGGGCATGGTGGCTTCTGCCTGTAATACCAGCTACCCAGGAGGCTGAGGCAGGAGAGGAGAATTGCTGGAACCCAAGAGGCAGAGGCTGCAATGAGCTGAGATTGTACCACCGCACTCCAGCCTGGGTGACAGAGCAAGACTCCATCTCAAAAATAAATTAATAAGCAAATGTATGAATGAACGATTACAGGCTTTGTGTTGTATACTTACTACCTACTGGGCATATTTATTTAATCCTCATGACAGCCCCTGGAGTAGGTGTTACTGTTTCCATCTTAGCGATAAAGACTGAGGTTTGGAGAGGTGAAGTGATTTGATCAAGGTCACATGGTAGTGAGTGTGCCCAAGAATCATAGTTTTCTTTATTTGAGAGTTGGGGGGCAGGTGCAGTGGCTCATGCCTGTAATCCCAACACTTTGAGAGGCCAGGGTGGAAGGATCTCTTGAGCCTTGAAGTTTGAGACCAGCCTGGGCAACAACATGGTGAGACTCCATCCCTACAAAAAAAAATCTTTTAAAATTAGTCAGGCATGGTGATGCACACCTGTAGTCCCAGCTACTCGGGAGGCTGAGGCAGGAGGACTGCTTGAAGCCAGGAATGTAAGATCAGCCTAGTCAACAAGGCAAGACCCCATCTCTACATATACATATCTATAGATAGATATGTGTTAGCCAGGCACAGTCACACATGTCTGTAGTCCCAGCTACTTGGGACTGTAAGGCAGGAGGATCATCTGAGCCCCAGAGTTCAGGGCTGCAATGAGCCGTGATCACACCACTGCATTCCAGTTTGGGTTACAAAATGAGACACTTTTTTTTTTTTTTTTTTTTTGAGACGGAGTTTCGCTCTTGTTACCCAGGCTGGAGTGCAATGGCACGATCTCGGCTCACCGCAACCTCCGCCTCCCGGGTTCAGGCAATTCTCCTGCCTCAGCCTCCTGAGTAGCTGGGATTACAGGCACGCGTCACCATGCCCAGCTAATTTTTTGTATTTTTAGTAGAGACGGGGTTTCACCGTGTTGACCAGGATGGTCTCGATCTCTTGACCTTGTGATCCACCCGCCTCGGCCTCCCACAGTGCTGGGATTACAGGCTTCAGCCACCGCGCCCGGCCCAGAATGAGACACTCTCTAAAAAAATTTAAAAATACTGAAGAAACAAAGGGAACAGGTTGTAGAATCTTGGAGTGGAGGAAATTTCTGTGTCACCAAACACAGAAACCGTAAAAGAAAACCTTTCACTTCCTAAATTAGGCTATAGAAAAGAGAGAAAATCTTTTTTTTTTTTTTTTTGAGACGGAGTTTCACTCTTGTTACCCAGGCTAGAGTGCAATGGCGCGATCTCGGCTCACCGCAACCTCCGCCTCCTGGGTTCAGGCAATTCTCCTGCCTCAGCCTCCTCAGTAGCTGGGATTACAGGCACGCACCACCATGCCCAGCTACTTTTTTGTATTTTTAGTAGAGACGGGGTTTCACCATGTTGACCAGGATGGTCTCGATCTCTTGACCTCGTGATCCACCCGCCTCGGCCTCCCAAAGTGCTGGGATTACAGGCTTGAGCCACCGCGCCCGGCCGAAAAGAGAAAATCTTAACCCCAATAAGAGACAGAGGCAAGAGCTTCAATCAATCGAAATTTATTGAGCCAGTGCTTGAGCGTGCCCAGGAAAGCAACACAAATCACAGAAATGTCTGTGGCCTGTGCTCTCCCAAAAAGTTTTCAGGAGGCTCAATATTTGTACATTTCTTTAAAGTGGAGAAGGCAGTGAGGAAAATGATTATGTTTTTGTGAGACTGTTAATTACTGTCCGGTAAATCTAGGGTATACGGAAGATAGGGCGAACACTTGAAGAACAGGGAGTAAAGGAAGAGGGAATTTTGCAGAGGCCTCGGGGTAGACGGAGGAATAATTGATCTCATCCTATCCTTGTTCTGCACCTGGGCCCATAAACTTGTAACTGACATTGTCACTGTGAAATTTAACAGACTTTGGTTTTAGGAGGTAGGGTTAGGTTCCAGACCTAAAGTTGCAATTGACATGTCCTTGTTTTATGGGAGGATATACTTCCTGAAAGGTTTAGGGGCTGGCAAAAGATTTACTGATGAGCAATTTGTAAGGGCAGTCATCTGGAGATGCATGAGGCTTTTTGCATTTTTCTGGGGATCTGGCTAATGCAGAATGTTTTGACACAAAGTTGCAAGGTAACAGGTATCCATTTGGGAAAAGAAACAGTGTTGGAGAATGTTAGTTTTACAGCTTAGAATGAGGTGTTGCCAGAATTAAAAAAAAAAATTAAAAAAAAAAAAGGCCAGTGGAGGAAAAGACTCATGGCTCACACCTGTAATCCCAGTACTTTGGGAGGCTGAGGTGGGTGGATCACCTCAGGTCAGGAGTTCAAGACCAGCCTGACCAATATGTTGAAATCCCGTGTCCACTAAAAATACAAAAATTAGCCGGGTGTGGTAGCAGGCACCTGTAATCCTAGCTACTCGGGAGGCTGAGGCAGGAGAATCGCTTGAACCCAGGAGGCACAGGTTGCAGTGAGCAGAGATCAGGCCACTGCACTCCAGCCCAGGGAAAAAAAAAAAAAGCTATCACAAAAAAAAAAAAAAAAAAAAAAAAAAAAGAAATGCCAGTGTTGAGTGATTTAGTCTCCAAATTTAACTCTCCCTTTATTATTATTTTATTTTTGAGACAGTGTTGCTCTGTTGCCAGGCTGGAGTGCAGTGGCACAATCTTGGCTCATTGCAACCTCTGCCTCCCAGGCTCCAGCCATTCACCTGTCTCAGCCTCTCGAGTATCTGGGACTACAGGTGCTGGCTACCACTCCCAGCTAATTTTTTGTATTTTTAGTAGAGACAGGGTTTCACCATGTTGGCCAGGATGGTCTCAATCTCTTGACCTCATGATCTGCCTGTCTCGGCCTCCTAAAGTGCAGGGATTACCAGAGTGCACCACCACGCCCGGCCAACTCTCCTTTTGGCATAACAAATTTGGGGGTCCTGAAATTTTTATTTTCCTTTATAAAAAGATCAATAATCCATTTGCATTAAAGATAAAGTCTGTATGGAAAAAGCCACCATCACAGCCAAAACACAAATAACAAACTGTAACTTGTTACAAACAGCATACCTTGTAACTCACTTCAAAATAAAGAGCGGATTTCTCTAATATATAAAGAGCCCTCATAAGTCAGAAAGAAAAAGACCAATGGTCCAGTAGAAAGTAGGGCAAAGGATGCAAATTGACCATTCACAGAAAAAGATAGATAAGTAATATCTCTCAGGAAAGTACCTCCCAGTCATCCTGTCTTGGAAAGTTGTTGGAGGATGCACTTTGGCAAAATGAGGGAATAAACCAAGAGACATAGGCTTAAGATCCAGGCACGACTGAGGTACTCAGGATCCCCGGAAGCCAGAAGAGCCTGGTAACACTGAAGGAACACTCAGACCACCTTGGAACAGAGAGGATGGGATTGCCATGGGGCTCCACATGGCTCTGAAACAGAAAATGGCTAAGCTGGGCAACAGACTGCCTATGACATCTGGTTGTCTAGACCTTCTGTGAAAATACTTTAGGACAAGACTTTCCCCCACCCAGAGGTGGGTTGGGGAATAGCGTGCGTGCACTTTGTTTCTTCCAATTGTAGACTTTAAAATCCTCTGACGCATACTGGCGAGGGTGTGGAAGTGGCCCCACAGACTGAATTGGGCCTGCCCCACCCTGGCACATTTCTGTTCTGTCCCAGTGACAGTTCTCAGCTCAGAGGTCCTTTGGGAAACTTCTCTAATGTCACCCCATCCCCTTGCCAGCTGGATGAAGCAGCATCCACCAGAACTGCTACCCTCACTGCAGGGGGCTTGGTGGGCACAGGCCTGGCTTGTCTCCATTAGCACTGTGCTCCTGTGCCCAGTGTGGGCCCAGCACACACTGTGGGTTCAGTCAATCAGCCCCCAGGCTGCTCTGGAACTGAGTCATTGGAGGGAGTGGGTGTGGGGCACAGCTCCCTGCCCTAAGAATCTTCCTTCTTGGGCCGGAGGAACTCCCACTGGGGCAGGGCTAGCTGCTGGGAGGAAATGGGGCCTACTGAGCATCTGCCTGGGCTAGGGAGTGGAGGTGAAGGTGGACTCCTCACGTAGCTCATATGGAGGCACTGGGCTGTGGATGGCTCATGCCTGTAATCAGAGGTTGTAATCAGTTGGCAAGCCCTGGCTTCCTGGAGGAGGAAAGGGGAAGAGAAGTGTCCTGGGGGTGAGGATTGAGTCAGCTGCATTATCATAATGGAAATAGCACAGCCCTGGGTGTCCAAGACTTCCCCTCTGTGGGCCTCAGAATCCTCCATGTGAAGTGACACTTTTTTTTTTTTTTTTCTTTTGAGACTGAGTCTCGCTGTATTACCCAGGTTGGAGGGCAGTGGGTTGATCTCGGCTCACTGCAACCTCTACCTCCTGGGTTCAAGCAATTCTTGTGCCTCAGCCTCCCAAGTAGCTGGGATTACAGGTGCACACTACTGTGCCAGGCTAATTTTTGTATTTTCAGTAGAGACGGAGTTTCACCATGTTGGCCAGACTGGTCTCGAACTCCTGACCTCAGGTGAGCTGCCAGCCTCCACCTCCCAAAGTGCTGGGATTACAGGTGTGAGTCACGGTTCCGACCAAAGTAACACTCTTGCACGGGGAGTTGGACTTAAGTGACAGATGGGTGAGGAAGCGCTCTGTTAACTCGTAGATGTGAAGGGGACACTGCTGCTGACCCCCCCCCGCCCCGTGACAGCTAGCCAGTGACTGAGAGACCGCAAGATGGGTTCTTCATCTTTCACTTCCCTCCGTCCCAGGTCTGAACCCGGACCAGCTGGAGCCTTTGGGGGACCACGGATTCCCCTTTATACACACAAAGATTTCTCTTGTCCGTGATTCACTGTCCAGTGAGGATCTGGCTGTCTATTCCGAGAGGGCATCTTGATTGCAGGGACAGCCATTTGGAAGAGGGTCCTCGAGGGTGGTAGCAGCTTCTCAGGATGGGGAAAGCCAGGGTGACCACTAAGCCCGTCTGGGGTGGAGGGTGGCAGGCCGGGGTGGAGAGGGTTGGAGGCGGCCTGAAGAACCCTGTGCTCAAAGACACTTACTCAAGGTGCGCGTCTGACACCTCCCACCACATCCTGTCCCCATCTTCCCCTTCGTCAGGTCCTCGCCCAGCAGAAGGAGGCCCGAAGCTCTGCGCGACGCTGGCCCGCGGGGTGTGGGGGACTTTTCCTCTCAACCGCCGGTGACCTACGCGTGGGTGAACTGTGGGACGCCGGGCAGGCGACTTCTCCTCTCCGGGCCTCGGTTTTCCTGCCTATCAAATGGGGCTGATGCCGGCGTGGGATTTCTCGAGCGGTCGCGAGGGTTGAGGGTGGAGCCCCGGCTGAGCAAGCCAGCCGCGCACGCGCTCCGGGACGGAGGTCGGGGCTGGGGGACGTCGCCTCCCGCCCGCGCGCCCCCAGCCCCGCCCCGGCCCCGCCCCCGGCCCGCTTCCTCCTCCCGCGGGCGGCCCAGCCCTCGCGCCCCGCGCTCCGCGGGCAGCCCCCTGCCGCCGCGCCATGTCCGTCGGCTGGTTCCGGCGCCGCTTCCTGCCTGGGGAGCCGCTCCCCGCGCCGCGACCGCCAGGGCCGCGTGCCAGCCCAGTCCCCTATCAGCGGCCCCGCTTCCTGCGCGGCTCCTGCTCCAGCCCCGGCGCGGCAGAAGCTTCGCGCCGCCCAGATTCCCGGCCCGTGCGCAGCCCCGCGCGAGGACGCGCGCTGCCTTGGAACGCAGGCTACGCCGAGTGAGTGCCCCTCCCGACCCCTGGCCCGGCCCCGGCCTGAGCCCGCCTCGGGTCCAGTGCCGGCCTAGAAAGCGGGAGGAGCTGAGTGAGTGACAGCTCCACCACCTGTGGACAGCCCCTTCTTATCCTCATCTCTGAACCCTGATAACTTCCCCAACATCCCGACCCAGGGTTTCCCTTGGGATTCCGACCTACCCCTCAGAGATGACAAGAGATCAGGAAGGACCTGCAGCCCAGGGGCTTCCAAGTTGAGGCCCGGAGACTCGGTAGAGTTCCAGCATGTGGGGCTTTGGGATTCCCCCGCCCCCCACCTCCACCATCTTAACCTGGGTATGACCTGTACTGCATGGGACAGGGCTTTGGGCTGTGACAGGTCAGGGAACAGGAAGGGCAGCCCACCCTTACCTTCTAGCCCTGGGTCCGCAGGTAGGCTCCAGAGGAGTTGGGCCCTGACTTTCATCTTAATTATGGAGCCACTGAAGTTAGGAAGCCTACATCTTGGTTGTCTAAGTGTGTGTTAGGGACAGCACTGGGGAGCTGTTGCCCCAGAGGGAGGGGTCCTCTCCCTGTGCTGGCTCGGGTCCCTGTGCCCATAGGGACATAGGTGTGTCCCTGGAGGGCCGCTGACAATTTCTCGGCCTCAGGATTATCAATGCAGAGAAATCTGAATTCAATGAGGATCAAGCCGCCTGTGGGAAGCTGTGCATCCGGAGATGTGAGTTTGGGGCTGAAGAAGAGTGGCTGACCCTGTGTCCAGAGGAAGTGAGTGTAGCCTGAGTTCTTGGCCTGAATCCCTCCTACAGTCTGGGGCCAGAACGTGCAAGCTGAGGTTCTTGGCCTGCTGCCCCACGTCCTAGTTCTGGTTGGGTCAGACGGACAGCTGGGGAAGTTGTCAGAGCCTGACACTGAGCCTTTCCTGTGCAGTTCCTGACGGGCCATTACTGGGCACTGTTTGATGGGCATGGAGGTCCTGCAGCAGCCATCTTGGCTGCCAACACCCTGCATTCCTGCTTGCGCCGGCAGCTGGAGGCTGTTGTAGAGGGCTTGGTAGCCACTCGGCCCCCCATGCACCTCAGCGGTCGCTGCATCTGCCCCAGTGACCCCCAGTTTGTGGAGGAAAAGGGCATCAAGGCAGAAGACTTGGTGATCGGGGCATTGGAGAGTGCCTTTCAGGAATGTGTGAGTGTGTGGCTTTTGGCTGGAGAAGAAATTGAGATTTTGTCCCTAGGGATCTCAAGGAATGGCATCTCTGTATATCGTGGTCATCACAGTATACAGAGATTGGAAGGATGAGATTGGGTTGGTTGGGTTGTTACTAACAGCCATCACTCTCAGCATAACCCCTCTTTTATCCAGCATTTACTTTTACCTGCATCATCTCATTGAATGCCCTGTTGGTCCTTGGTGCAGGGGCTGGTTTCTCTTCCTATTTTGAGTAGCACTTCCCTTGTCTAGATCTTCTGACTGCAGGGATCATGGCTGGACTTTGGGCTGGGACTGTCAGGCCTCCTGGTGGAAGTGAACTATAGGGTAGGGTGGGGATTGAGAGACAAAGCAGTATGGTGGCAGAACAGGCAGCAGCTAAGGTGGCCTCGGTTTGCCCCAGGATGAGGTGATCGGGCGGGAGCTGGAGGCCTCAGGCCAGGTGGGCGGCTGCACAGCCCTGGTGGCTGTGTCCCTTCAGGGAAAGCTGTACGTGGCCAATGCTGGGGATAGCAGGTGAGTGAGTCACCCCTTGGAGGGTGGGCAAGGGTGGGGTGGGGAGGGCACAAGCAGCAATGGGGACAATGAAAGGTGGCTGGAAGTGGAGAGATAGTAGGAAGGATTGGCTGGCTGAACTGAGTATGTACTTGGCATGTGTGGAGTGTGAGGGTGGACAGTGGCTGCTGGGGAGAGCAGGGACCTCAAGTGCCCTGCTAAAGAGCTAAGCTTCTACCCTTGCAGGTTTTAGGCAGTCATGGAGGACTTTAAGGGATCATGATGGGCAGAGCTGGGTCCTGGTGGTTGGAGGAGGGACTGGTAGGAGGGTGGATATTAGTGAGGGTAGAGGCCCCCTCCTAGACTTCTCCTTCCTCTCTTCAACCCCATCCAGGGCCATCTTGGTGCGGAGAGATGAGATACGGCCACTGAGCTCCGAGTTCACCCCAGAGACTGAGCGGCAGCGGATCCAGCAGCTGGTAGGTGCCCTTGGCAGCATGGAGGCTGTGAAGCCCCAACTCCTGGGTCCAGGGCCACTAGAGGGAGTGTGACCTGAGCACAGCCTCCACACCCCAGGCCTTTGTCTACCCTGAGCTTCTGGCTGGTGAGTTCACCCGACTGGAGTTCCCTCGGCGGCTGAAGGGGGATGACTTGGGACAGAAGGTTTTGTTCAGGGATCACCACATGAGGGGCTGGTGAGTGGGGATGAGGGACAGGTGGGAAGGGAGAGCCCTGGGATCCGGGCCCAGCTGTATGGCCTGGGGCAGCCCCCTCCACCTTGGCAGGGTGGGCACCATGAGGGTATGATAGCTGGGCCCTAAGTTGGGGAAAGATGAGATGGGGCACAGGGCTTGGGTTTATGCTGGCTCTGCTCCTGGTAGGAGCTACAAACGTGTGGACAAATCGGATCTCAAGTACCCACTGATCCACGGACAGGGTAGGCAGGTCAGTGCCTGGCTCCCTGCAAGAATCCCTCTTCATTATTCCCTACAGAGGTGGGAGCTCCTTTGCCTCTTGCTGGTAGCTGTGGCTGGTGCCCTGGGGTTTGCTCTGAGACCAGGAATTTTCTCTCTCAGTCCAAGGCTTCCAAAGGTGGCCACAGTCCACCTCTCCCTGTGTGCTCTGCAGTGCTAGGACCTGGTACTTGTGCATTTGCTGGAGCTGTTTGCCGTCACCTCACACCTCACTTTCCCTCAGGCTCGGTTACTAGGAACACTGGCTGTCTCCCGGGGCTTGGGAGACCATCAGCTCAGAGTCCTGGACACAAACATCCAGCTCAAGCCTTTCTTGCTCTCTGTCCCACAGGTGAGGGGGCAATGCTATCCAACCCAGCTTCCATCTGCGCAGAAAGGCAGACAGTGAGGCTGGTGGGAGGAGGGAAGGGAGCATGCAGAATCCTCAGGCTTAACTTGTAGGTGACTGTGCTGGATGTGGACCAGCTGGAGCTACAGGAGGATGATGTGGTTGTCATGGCGACTGATGGACTCTGGGATGTCCTGTCCAACGAGCAGGTGGCATGGCTGGTGCGGAGCTTCCTCCCTGGGAACCAAGAGGACCCACACAGGTACTGTAGCTGCTGGGGACCTGCCTGGGTTGGACCTGTCTGCGTTGGTGCCAGCAGCAAACCCAAGTAGTTATAGCTGAGAAGACAGCACTGACAATGAGCTGGCAGCTGGCCAGGATCAGGGCTGTCTCAAGCTTCTTGGGGGAGGAGGGGAGACTGTGGGTTCCAAAAATCCCTGGATCTAGACTCCTGTGGTCCAGCCCGTGGCCCACCCAGGCTTGCTGCTTCCTTGCTCCACAGTCAGACTGCATGTTTGGGTCCCCAGTGTCCAACCTTATGCAGTGAGTTCTAAGGACTGGCCTTACCCCTTTGCCCTGCCCCTGAAGTCTATCTGCAGGATGGTCTTCACAGGTTCTTGAAGCTGGCCCAGATGCTGATACACAGCACACAGGGGAAGGAAGACGGTCTCACAGGGGAAGGGCAGGTGTCCTACGATGACGTCTCTGTGTTCGTGATTCCCTTGCACAGTCAGGGCCAAGACAGCAATGGCCCCTGAGGATTCAGACACTGTATCCCAGAACTGCTCCAGTGTTTGGGTGTGGTCTGGGCATCCTTCCAGTGTGACCAAGAGCAAATCCTGCCCGCCCTATCCCCAGCCACAGCCCAGTGCTCTCGGTGGTTACCTTGACACACATCCATCTCAAGAGGAACATTTATACCAGGCAGTCAGAGCTGGAAGGGTGTGGTGAGCCCAGCCCACCAGGTCCTGACTTTTGCAGTGATAACCTCTTTGGCAGAGTGACTTTACAACTTAACCAGGAAACCCATGTGAGGCTCCTCAGACAGGATCTTCAACAGCCCAAAGTATCATTCTCAGATAGGGGCACCCAGGGTAAGAGTATTAGCCAAAGATGCCAGGATGGGCAGCTAGCCCATGTTTAAATACAGGTCTCCAGTGCATGGATGTCAGGGCATGTGTTCAACAACCCCTGAAGTCCATGCAAGGTGCCTTGTAGAAACCTTTAGGCAGCCCCATTTCTGCTAAAACAGCCATCTTCAAGACAGCCCCTGAAGAGACCAACTCAGGTCCTGCCCTGCTGTCCTTTGCTGGAGATGAGGAACAGGCTCTTGGGCTAAGGTTCAGGGTAGAGCACAAGGAACCAGAGAAGCTCCTGGAGTTGGCTGGGTGAGAGGGCTCTCCATTTGCTGCTTGTAGTAGCCTGCCTGCTAACTGGTTGCTTCTCCCTAGTTCCAGCCCTGCCCTGGTCTGATGCCCCAACTCTGCCTTTGCTTTGTTGTTCCCTCTCGCCTCCCTATTAAATGCTGTGTACAGAAGAGCCCTTGTGAATTGTGAATTGCTGTACAGCTTGGATTAAGGATGATACCTTTTGCTGTTTCTTGTCACCTTCCAGTGGATTAGTTTTAGCTCCACCTTGCAAGCTTGCATATAATCAGGACTGTTTTCTTTGCAGTTTCTCTAGTTCTCAGCTTGGGTGAGCACCAGTGAGAGACTTTTTGCCCAGGAAACAGAAAAGTCTCTACCATCCTTTTGAGATGGAGTCTCACTCTGTCACCCAGGCAGCAGAGCAGTGGCATGGTCTCGGCTCGCTGCAACCTCCACCTTCTGGGTTCAAGCCATTCTCTTGCCTCAGCTTCCCAAGTAGCTGGGATTGCAGGCACCTGGTGTCACACCCAGCTAATTTTTATATTTTTAGTAGAGATGGAGTTTCACCATATTGGCCAGGCTGGTCTTGAACGCCTGACTTCAAGTGATCCACCTGCCTCAGCCTTCTAAAGTGTTGGGGTTACAGGTGTGAGCCACTGCACCAGCTTTTTTTCTTCTTTGAGACGGGGTCTCACTCTGTCACACAGGCTAGATGGGAGTGCAGTGATATGACCACAGCTCACTGCAGCTTTGACCTCCTGGGCTCAAGTGATCCTCCCACCTCAGCCTTTCAAGTAGCTGAGACCACAGGTATGCACCACCACACCCTGCTAACTTTTTAATTTTTTTTGATATGCAGTCTTGCTCTGTCACCAGGCTGCAGTCTAGTGGCGAAATCTTGGCTCACTGTAACCTGACTCCCAGGTTCAATGATTCTCCTGCCACAGCCTCCCAAGTAGCTGGTATTACAGGCACGTGCCACCACACCCAGCAATTTTTCTATTTTCAGTAGAGACAGGGTTTAACCATGTTGGCCAGGATGGTCTCGATCTCTTGACCTTGTGATCTGCCCACCTCAGCCTCCCAAAATGCTGGGATTACAGGTGTGAGCCACTGTGCCTACTTTTTATTTTTTGTAGAGACAGGGTCTATGTTGCCCAGACTGGCTCAAACTCCTAGATGCAAGTGATGCCCCCACCTCAGCCTCTCTGGGAATACAGGCATGAGCCACTGTGCCTAGCCTCCGCTACTTGTAGGCTCTGGGCTTGAGATACTGGAGGGTGGTCTTTAATTTAAAAAAAAAAAAAAAAAAAAAAAAAGTAAGGCCAGGTGTGGTAGCTCACACCTGTAATGCCAGCACTTTGAGAGGCCAAGGTGGGCTGATCACGAGGTCAGGAGTTTGAGACCAGCCTGGCTAAAATGGTGAAACCCTGTCTCTACTAAAAATACAAAAATTAGCTGGGCGTGATGACATGCGCCTGTAGTCCCAGCTACTCAGGAGACTGAGGCAGAAGAATTGCTTGAACCCAAGAGGCAGAGGTTGCAGTGAGCTAAGATGGTGACACTGCACTCCGGCCTGAATGACAGAGCAAGACTCAGTCTCTTTTTTTTTTTAATTTTTTCTTTCTTTTTTCACACTCCAACATAAGTTGTCATGCTAGTAGACTCAGTCTCAACAAAAACAAACAAAAAAAACAAACAAAAAAAAAACGGTAATGAGACAGGGTCTCACTATTTTGCCCAGGCTCATCTCAAACTGTTGGGTTCAAGCAGTCCTCCCAGCCTGTAGCTGGAATTACACATGTGCAATGTGACTTTTTCACTTACTTACTTTTGAATGCAAATTTCTATAAAGCTAGAATTAGCTGGATAAAAGGGCCCTAGGGCTTGCTGTTTAATAAGCAGCTTAGTTTTTCATCTTCTCCAAAAAGACTATATGCTCTTATCTTTGCAGGGCACAGTGGCTCATGCCTGTAATCCCAGGACTTTGGGAGGCTGAGGCAGGTGGATTGCTTGAGCTCAGGAGTTTGAGACCATCCTGAACAACATGGTAAAACCCATCTCTACCAAAAATACAAAAAATTAACTAGGCATGGTGATATATGCCTGGTCACAGCTACGTGGGAGGCTGAGGTGAGAGGATCATCTGAACCCAGGAGGTAGAGGTTGCAGTGAGCAGAGATGTGCCTCTGCACTCCAGCCTGGGCAACACAGTGAGACTGCATCTCCAAAAAAAAAAAAAAAAAACTATGCTGTCAACTAGAACGTACCAAGACTCAGGTGCTCAGGAAATATCTGTTGAATTACAAGGCAAACCACCTTCATGACCTCAGCTTTACGTGAGCCTTCCCTGACTTACTCCTACTTTATAATTGAGGTGAATTACCTTACCAGGCAACTGATAGGCCAAAATTGCAGCCATGAATAACATCTAACAGGTCGAAGAGCCAGTGGTAAAACCTATATAATTAGGTTAACTGAGAGGCTCTCAGAACCCACCCCAATAGCCGGTTTTTTTTTTTTGAGACAGAGTTTTGCTCTTGTTGCCTGGAATGCAGTGGTGCAATCTCAGGTCACTGCAACCTCCACCTCCCAGGTTCAAGCGATTCTTCTGCTTCAGCTTCCTGAATAGCTGGGATTACAGGCACACACCACCATGCCCAGTATTTTTAGTAAAGATGGGGTTTCACCATGTTGGCCAGGCTTGGTCTCAAACTCCTGACCTCGGGTGATCTACCCGCTTCAGCCTCCCAATGTGCTGGGACTACAGGCGTGAGCCACCACACCTGGCCTCAGACCACTTTCTTACCCATTAACTCACTGTAAATTTCATTTCCTGCACATTCTCCAGGGAAGATTGGAAAAACTGCATCAGACATTTCCCATTGACTTCAGTGAGCAGATTGTGCCACTGCACTCCAGCCTGGACACTCACTGAACCTGTTCACAGGTGGGCCCTGACAAAGTAGACCCTTGAAGCTCTGGTAGTCTTGCCAGGACTCCTCAGGCAGCTCAAGTGTTGTCCTACCAGCCTGTAGGAGTGCCACTTCCTCTTTCCTCACCCCCACTACTTCACCACCCTGCCTGAGTGCAAAAAAAAAAAAAAAAAAAAAAAAAAAGTGCGGGCAGCATCCTGCGCCTACTTCTCTTACCCACATCAACTGCTGAGCCAACTTGCCCCCACAGCCTGCTTGCCTGGCTTCCCACCCAGCCTGCTGTTGTTCCTCACATCACAAGGCTGAAGTCTGGGGAGTGGGTGGTCTCTCGGTTGCAAGCAGGCCAGAGACAGAAGTGACTGCTGCAAGGGCGGCCATGCTCACCTAACTTGTTCATGTCTCCCAGCAGAGCTGAACACGGCAGCAGTCCTCCCACCAGGCCAGGAGGGGTCTCTTCCCACTTACGCAGTCTGTGTCAGAAGAGCCTATGCATGGCCTATCACACACAAGCTAGGATGTTCCCTCTGCCACTGTTGCAGAGTCCCATGAGCAATGTGGCAATGTGACAATGTGGCAAGCCCGAGGTTTTCTTGTCTGGTTCAGAGAGGGCAAGGCAAGAGCAGGAAGCAGGTCCTACAGCTCTGAGGATGCTGAACTAGAGCAGCAGCCTCCGGGCAATGGGTTACTGAAACAATTGCCTTCTGTCAGACTGGGTGCTGGGGCCTCAGAGAGACTCCAGTATCCCTGCCCTCCAGAAGCCAGGGCCTAGCAGGACAAAACTTATTCCAATTAGAGTTTGTCAATCTGGTCAAGGGTTTAGGTAACAGTGGGGAAAGCAAGGCAGCCTGAGGTATGTGCCACATAGTCTCTGAAGAGCCAGGCTGGCTCAGGCTTGCCTTTCCCAGTCACTCATTTCTGGCCCTATGGCTGTGCACTACAGCCTGGGGTTGAGGTTGGTTCTAGGGGTTCCTCCCACCAGCCCACAAGTCTTAGTTACCAAGGAGCAGTTAGAGGCAGTCCCAGGGAGCTCAGCAATCACTTCACACAGCTTTACAGCAAGTGTGAGCCAGGAGAACTAACAGGAGACAACCCAAGCCTCCCTCGAGCTCTGGGAACCAGGCAAACAATGCTACCGAAACTCAATGGAAGAGGCTGCAACCATAAAATTCTGTTTAAGACTGTAACATGGAAAAAATGTTTATATGTTAAGTACAAAAGGGACATAAAATTGTATATACAGTAGAAGGACGGCTATGTAAACACACCAAAAATCTATGCACAGATATGTCTAGGGGAACATTTAACACCAAAAGATTTAACAGTGGTAGCATTTGGGTGGCAAACTGATTCTTTGTAAAATTCCTCAATTTTCCTTAATAAGCAGTAATTACAATTGCAACGGGAAATAATTTTTTTAAAAAAGTACCCTTCTGGTTGAGCAGGGCAATGTCACTGTCAAATAAACACCAGTGGCTTTGACCCTGACTCCTAAAAAGGTGGCAAACACTGCTGCCCCACTCCTCACCCACCCCCAAGAGAGCTTGAGCACCTCTGACTCTGCCGAGCATCTGTGCAGCCCCAGCCCTCAGCATCTCCTCTTATCCCGCCTTATCCCCCCACCACACCATCTCCACTCACTTCTAGCTGTATCTTTTCCCTTTCCTTCTTAACTCAGGAACTTTGCAATCACAGGGCCCAAAGATAGAGGCCATGAGATGGCATGTTTTCAAAGAATATGGTGCCTCAGTTTTAGACAAGCAGGAACTCAAATACAATCATTTTCTTGCTGCTGGGTAAGTCATGCTTGGTGGCTGCTCTGGTTGCAGATATGTGAAGTTATGTAGCCTTTCCTGTTAACCCATGGTTCCAAGCACTCTCTCTTAACAATTATTCCTATCATGAATTTTCTACCCTGAAAAGCTAGAGGTGGGCAATCACAATTAAGATCATTTGGTTTCTAAAAGTCCTTCCTCTCTGGGAAAGCAGAGCTATACACAGTGGGTGGCATCCTGCAGATTCTAGTCTACATCTGGGAAAGGTGTACGACTCTGCAATTCACAGCCTATTCCTGCCACTGAACAGAAACTGTGATGCCTTATTTACTCCCTAACAGCTATGTAATTCTTGAGCAAGTCATAACCCCATTGTGCCTCAGCTTCTGGATCTGCAAGGAGTGTTGCCTGCACAACTGTTTAGGAACTTAGTAAAATGACTTACCACTTTCTCTGCTCTAAGAAGGCCATGAGCCAGCTGCAGCTCATCTCACTCAGCCTGGGCCTGACTAGAGCCCCTTCCTCTTCCAAGAGCAAGCAAGGAAAAGCAGCAAGAAAACAGACATACCAGGTAAATAAGAGTGATCTATCATTGGCAATGAGGCCTCAAACAAACAAAATGCTCTGGCTTAAGCACCCTATCCCACAAATGCCACAAGCCAGACACAGAAGCCATGCAGGAGTGACTATCACACACACACACACACACACACACACACGCACGCACGCACACGCACAGAGTACCACCAAGCAAAAAGGGGGCTAATACTGCAAGAGAACCCCAAAGTGCAGCTTGAGGAACACAGGGAGTCATCTCAAGACCCTCACTTAGCTGCCATGGAAACAGCAAACACTATAAGCTTTGCTTCATTCAGTCTTTCGAAATGAAAACATTAATAGGGAAAACCCACGAACACTTGCAACAAACACTATTAGCAAGGATGCAGTTTGTCTCCTGGGCTGCAGGACTCCATCTGCTTCAGCTGAACTCTCAAAAGCTACAGATGAGAGAGATATATGCATACGCACACACATATATGCATATCTGTATGCACACAGATGTATTTAAATGAAGGTGCATACACTGTGCTAAAATACAAACAGAAATCAAAGGTCATATATAGAAAGGCTAAATATGACATATAACACAGGCCTAGAACCAGCTCTTGGTTGGGAGCTGGGGAAAGGGGTGGTATCATCTGAAGACTATGTACATAATTTGTGGTGGGCAGGGAAGGCATCAGTGTAAACAACTCAGACTCACTTCACAATACTGGCCCACAGGAAAGTGTGATGTATCTCGTACAAAAATAGACTCCCACCTTGCTTTTGTACAAACCAAGCTTGGTAGGCACCCAGGAGGACCGTGGGTTTGTCTTAATGACAGGGCCCTGCACCAGGCTGCTGCTAAACCTTCCAGCCCTAGGAACTCACCTGCTACCCTCATCCTTCCCTCCCTTTCAGGCCCTTGGGGGCCGCCTTTTCCCACCCAACACCTACAGCCTGAGAGGCCTGCCCGACCACCTAGCCTCACACAACTAACTGCAGTGACTAACTGGATGGCTTCCTGCAAGCAAGGTTCTTTTGTATCTGTCCCCTTCTCTTACCCCAAGATATATGAAAACGTTTCTGTAAATGTTTGGCACCTAAGAAACATGATGGTTGTGGATAATGCCACAAGTACACAGGGAGACCCAGTAACAAGACATGCAGGGTGAGGGCAAGGGGCACTGAGCTGCCCGAGCATTTCAAAACCAGGACTGTGGCTTCCCATGCAGTTGAGGGGTAGGAGAAGGGATGTGCAGAACTGATGACTTCACTGGCTCCTCAGCAGCATATACATTCAAATTGAAGATATCTTGAGAGCCCCACTATACCAAATCGTGAGCTGGTCACTCTTCTAGCAGAGCTGGTGCAGTGACAGCTAACAAAGCTGAGTTCCAATTGAGTCTGTTGCACCAACAGTCCTTTTGAAGACGCTCAGCAAAGTAATTATTTCCTTTTGAGCAGATGTACAGCACATTGATGGGAAGGCCATGTGAAAGGATGTTCTCCAGTCCAGCCAAATGATCCAATCCCATTACTATCTCAGTCCCGTCTGAGTTTCTTCCTGCTGGCCGCCCTCACTGTACAGAAACAGCCGAGCAGCATCAGGGTCAGTCATCAATGGTGGGCAACCAGAAGGCCTAGAAGAACATAAATCAACTTAAAAAAAAAAAAAAGCCAAGCATCTCCTGACTACCAAGGGTTCTTCACATCCCACCCCACAGCAAAAATGTGCCCAATCCCAGTGGCTCTGGTGGCCCTCCCTCCTGACCAACCAACTCTGATAATGTCTCATCGCCGAATGCCCAGGCAGGTTTAGGAGATCACAGGGAAAACTGGAGCTGAGACTCACTGATCCTTTGTTCTGTTAGTTATTATCTAGGAAGAGACAAGGGCCTGCAGTTAATTCTAAGTGGTAAGTTATGACCAACTATAGAAAGTTCTGGGAATTTGGCATAAACCAAGAGGAATGGAAAACTGAAACCACAAAAGGCTGATTCAGAGTATTCTAAGGAGCAAAAAAGTTGCCAAGTGTAGCCCAGGTAGTCTGGACCTAAAATTAGGGTCCAGAGCAAAAATTGGCCTATGATCTCCTTGGAGCTCAAAGGTGATTCCAGATCACCTCTAGAAAGAAGAAAAATGAAAGACAAGACCAGCCCAGCCAGAGATCAAATAATAGGAGGTGAAATAGGGAAACCACCAGTTGAGAAACATGAACTTGGATGGCTGTCGTGTAACTATGTAGAACACAGCTTGCTGTGCTTGTTGAGGCACCCGCTACCCCAACTGCAAAGGGTCCCTGGGTGGCAGACACCTCTTACTGTTCACATACCATGTTGGAACATGCGCTGGCAAAAGTCATGAACTTGGGGTTGAATTGCAAACAGGTAATCGGGCCTGTGTGTTTACCATCCAAGACAGCTACTTTTATACCACTCTCTCCATTCCAGACATGGATCTTGCCATCCTCTGAACCTAAAGAGAATATTGAAGGCAAATGTAACAGTTCAAGGCACAATACAAAGACAACTGGAAATGAGACATGGATTGAGGTCTGAGGACAGGCCAAACTTCAGGACCCACCCCTGAGGCAAAACAGAGGGAGGAGAGGCAGTGAAGGGAGGACACTCTGAAAATTGATCTTGACTCTCGCTATTTGTTCACAGGCATGTCACTTCCCCTTTCAGTTTTCTCATCTAAAAAAAGGGCTGAATACCATTACCCTACCAACAGGCACCCACTAAAATGACTGAATGTAGGGTTGCACCAGGACATTAGTATTACTAATAAGGTAGTGCTTGTAGAGTTTAACTCAAATGTTGGTCCAGAGAAGACCAACATTAATTCCAGTTCTCTGTACAGAACTCCAAAGTCAGGGCAGTTAAAAGACATTATGTCCTTGGCATAATGTGTTATACAGAAAGCTGAGAACATCTATCAAACAGATAATAATAATAATGTCTCTGGCTCACGCCTGTAATCCCAGCACTTTGGGAGGCCAAGGCGGGTGGATCACGAGGTCAAGAGATCGAGACCATCCTGGTCAACATGGTGAAACCCCGTCTCTACTAAAAATACAAAAATTCAACTGGGCATGGTGGCGTGTGCCTGTAATCCCAGCTACTCAGGAGGCTGAGGCAGGAGAATTGCCTGAACCTAGGAGGCAGAGGTTGCGGTGAGCCGAGATTGCGCCATTGCACTCCAGCCTGGGTAACAAGAGCGAAACTCCGTCTCAAAAAATAATAATAATAATAATAATGTCTCAGTTAATAATTTAAACAAAGAAATGCATATAGTACCAGAGAAATAACCCCCACAGGGGATAAAGGAAACTCACCAATCATAATAAACTGAGAGTCTGGAGTAAATGAAGCCTCCAGTGTGACAGCTTTGCTGTTGGCATAACCCTAAAACAAAACAGAGCAATTCTTTTGTTGTTACAGGGCCATCAATAAAAACAGCTGCCTACAAACACTGACTCAGCACATGCATCACATTCCTTTCCATGAAACCCTTTCCTTGTCACGTACTATACCACCAAGCTTCCAAATGTGGTTGTCATCCTTTACAATCCACTCCCACCCTCAACTCTGTATTCAGGTATACTCAAGGAGGCAAGAAAACTTTATTGTTAGGAAATTATTTTATATCTAAATACCAAACTTGGGTCACTTGGTGAGAAAAGAACGTCTACAGAATCCAAGGGAAGTAAGTTCATTATCAGGAAGAAAATGCAAGTGCATGCCTTTATCGGTAAGTCAAGAGTAACTGCTGGTCTCTACCAACCAGCTAACATAATTCTTAGCACAGGAAGTATGAGCATGGAAACAGCCATGCTCGAAGGCTGTCAGCTCACCCCAAACGTATGCATCACCACTCCTTTGAATGCATCAATGAGACGAATGAAGCTGCCGTTGGTGGAAATGAGGATGAGCTTGCCATCATTGCTGAATTTAAGTCCTGTCCACTCACAAGTTCGATCATATTGCATCTTAAAGGTGGCAAATGGCCCCTGCAAAAGATAAAAAATAGTAGCCCAGGCCCAAGGCATATTAATTATTTCTTCTGCCCGAGCCAATTCCCATCCTATTCCTTTAGATTCCTGTTTGACTAAGGAAAGCAGAGAATGAGTTACTTCTCTGCCACTCTCTAATATCTACCATATTTTTCCTTTCGTAGAAAAGGCTCTTACAGGGCCGGGTGCAGTGGCTTATGCCTGTAATCCCAGCACTTTGGGAGGCTGAGGTGGGTGGATCACATGAGGTGAGGAGTTAGAGACCAGCCTGACCAACATGGTGAAACCTCATCTCTACTAAATATAAAAAATTAGCCGGGCATGGTGGCGCATGCCTGTAATCCCAGCTACTTGGGAAGCTGGGGCAGGAGAATCACTTGAACCCGGGAGGTGGAGGTTGCAGTAGGCTGAGATCACACCACTGCACTCCAGCCTGGGCAACAAGAGCAAAACTCTGCCTAAAAAAGAAAAGGCTCTCATATGTCTACTTCACCCTTAAAACTTCCATAATATTAAGATAGCTCAAAGATTCAAAGATTTACCTTATCAAAAGAACGAAGGTCATAAAGTTTGACCATTTCAGAGTTAACACCTGCAGCGAAAATTAACCCTTCTGGATCAAAAGAACAAACTGGTTTCCCCTGCAGATGCATGAGGCCCTAAGAGAAAAGAAGTAAGAAACACACTAAAACACAGATAACACAACCATACCTAGAACGATCAGACTGCTCGTATAATGGGGAAAAAAAAATGAATCCAGAACCTTACCACTATATAATTTACTTTTCCCAATGAAAACTAAGAAAAGCATACAAACACATATCAGCCTACCTACAGAATAGAAAAAGCGAACGTAGAACTAAAATGTAACTTTTATAAAACAGGTCTCCAGACAACAATTTCTGATCACCCCTATCTACACAACATTATAGACACAGAGTTCAAATAATAATAAATCCCTTGAAGCTAAAAGTTCTAGGAACACTTTTGAAAACATTAAGCCAGCTGGGTATGGTAGTGGCTCACGCCTGTAATCCCAGCACATTGTGGAGGGGGGCCTGAGGCAGGTAGATCACCTAAGGTTGGGAGTTCGAGATCAGCCTGACCAACATGGTGAACCCTGTGGCTACTAAAAATACAAAATTAGCTGGGACTGGTGGCACATGCCTGTAATCCCAGCTACTTGGGAGGGTGATGCAGGAGAATTACTTGAACCCAGGAGGCAGAGGTTGCAGTGAGCTGAGATCAAGCCACTGCCAGGCCAAGGAGAATGAAACGGTCTCAAAAACAAACAAACAAACAAACAAACAAAAAAAAACACCTGGGCATGGTGGCTCACCCCTGTAATCTCACGCTTTGGGAGGCCGAGGTGGGCAGATCACAAGGTCAAAAGATCAAGACCATCCTGGCCAACATGGTGAAACCCCATCTCCACTAAAAATACAAAAATTAGCTGGGCATGGTGGTATGCACGTGTAGTCCCAGCTACTCAGGAGGCTGAGGCAGGAGAATCGCTTGAAACTAGAGGTTGCAGTGAGCCAAGGTCGTGCCACTGCACTCCAGCCAGGCAACAGATCAAAACTCCATCTCAAAAAAACAAATAAACAAAAAAGCCCATTAAGCCATAGTGTACAATGCAATCTGTACTACATTAGAGTATTTGCTTAGCAGCTACCAACTAGGAAAACAGATTTTCTCCAAAGTTTAAAAAGACCCTGGGATTCCAGAATGAAACCATTGTTTTCTCCCTTCATTGAGAGGTACAGTTCATTATAGTGCCTACCACAGAAAATGCTCAAAAAGTGTAACGGTGAGGTACCATTACCTGGCAGTTAGGAGACCGGAGATCCCAGAGTCGAATGGTCTTATCAAGAGACCCAGAAATGAAAGTGTCATCCACAGGTGACATGGACAAGGCCACCACCCTGCAATACATTGAGATAAATAGGAGGTGACACAAAATATTAGCAAAAATTGGATGTGAATTCTAAACCACCCTGCCTACCTATATATATATAACCTGTTCTCCCAAAATTGCCATTTTAAGAAACACACTGAAACACACATACCACAACCATATCTGGAATAATCAAAGACAGCTAGTATAATGGAAAAAAAAAAAAAAAAACCCAACAATTTAAAGCTACAAAATAAAAATATATGATTCCAATGCAAATCAAAACCACACGAGCTACTACTCCACACCCTCTAGAACAGCTATAATAAGAGAGATAACATGTGTTGGTGAGGATGTAGAGAAATTGGAGCCCTCATACATTGCTAATGGAAATGTAAAAATGGTACAGTTGTTCTGGAAAAGTTTTTCCAAAAAAACAGAGTTACTATATGACCCAGAAATTCCACTCCTAGGTATTTACCCAAGATAACTGAAAATATATATCCACATAAAAATATACACATATGCTCACAGCTGCATTATTCATAATAGCCAGAAAGTAGAAATAACCCAAATGTTAACTAATGGATGGACAGACAAATTGTGCTATATCTATACACTGGATTTGGCAATAAAAAGGAATAAAGTACTGCTTCACGTGACAACATGGATAAACCTTGGGAACACCATGCTAAGTAATTAAAAGAAGCCAGGCACAAAAGATCAGATATTAACTGATCCATTTACATAAAATGTCTAGGATAGGCAAATCTATAGAGACAGAAGTAGATCAGTGGTTCCCAGGGGCTGGGGGAGTGATTACTAATGGGTATAGGGTTTCTCTTTGGTGTGATAAAAATGTTCTGAAGTTAGACAATGGCAATAATTGTCCAATTTTGCAAATATAGTAAAAACCACTGAATTGCACATTTTTAAAGGAATCATTTACAGTATGTAGACTATATCTCACTTAAAAAAATACAAAAGCACGATTCCTTATCAAATGTTTGAGGACTACACAGATGTTCTCAAACCTGAGGGGCATCAGCATCACCTGAAGGGTGGGTTGAAACAGATTGCTAGGATCTACTCCCAGAGCCTCTACTCCAATAGGTCTGAGTTGGGGTCTGTGAATCTGAGTTTCTAACAAGCCCCCAGGTGATGGGTGAGGCTACTGTTATAGGTACCTCGCCTAGAGAACCACAAGCCTATGCTAACAGCAACTGCATTCCTGATATGGTCCCCTTTTGTAGATATACCCTCAAGAGGCACTCAATTAAAAACATTTTCTTCCAATGTAACTCAACTAACATCTGTACCAACTCCTCAACTTAAAATTTTAAAAGATATTGTTAAAAGCTAAAATTTCCTGGGAATGCTGAGGAGGTAATAAAACATAACGAGCAGGCCAGGCATGGTGGCTCATGCCTATAATCCCAGCACTTTGGGAGGCTAGGGCAGGTGAATCACCTGAGGCCACGAGTTTGAGACCAGCCTGGCCAACATGGTGAAATTCTGTCTCTACTAAAATTACAAAAATTAGCCAGGCCTGGTGGCGTGCGCCTGTAATTCCAGCTACTCAAGAGGTTAGGGTGGGAGAATCACTTGAACCCAGGAGGCGGAGGCTGCAGTGAGCTGAGATCGTACCACTGCACTCCAGCCTGGGCAACAGAGCAAGAAACTGTTTCAAAAAAACAAAGATCAGAATGAGCAGAACACATGTGGACATGTAATTTTATGGCATTCAGCCCAAGAGCTCAGAGGAGGTACAAGACTCTATGCTAAGAAGTACAGGAAACACACGAACAATGAGCAGAACACATGCAAGGACCTTGACTAAAAGGAAGCTTAACTGTCCAGTCCACACGACTGCAAGAGAACCAGAGAAGGCTTCTGGAAGATACAACATCTGAGGTGGAAAGAATTTCAAAGGGAGACAGACACCTTTCTGAAAGGTGCCAGACAGGAAGGCATAAGGCCCACGTTCAAGAAGTAGCTCAGCCGGGCGTGGTGGCTCAAGCCTGTAATCCCAGCACTTTGGGAGGCCGAGGCGGGTGGATCACGAGGTCAAGAGATCGAGACCATCCTGGTCAACACGGTGAGACCCCGTCTCTACTAAAACTACAAAAAATTCAACTGGGCATGGTGGCGTGTGCCTGTAATCCCAGCTACTCAGGAGGCTGAGGCAGGAGAATTGCCTGAACCCAGGAGGCGGAGGTTGCGGTGAGCCGAGATCGCGCCATTGCACTCCGGCCTGGGTAACAAGAGCGAAACTCCGTCTCAAAAAAAAAAAAAAAAAAAAAAACAACAAAAGAAGTAGCTCAGAGTTCACCTTAATGGGAATTGTAGGAGAAAATGCTGGGAAAATGGGTCAGAGCCAGAAGGGGCAGAATCTGACTATAAGGGGAAGGAGCAAGGAAAATGTAGAGAATCATTAAGGGAGGTTGTGAAGCAATGTAAGAGATGGGATGATTAATCAGGAGCTAACAATAATTTACCTCACAGGGCATGAGCCAGGGCAGATGCAAAGCACAGAATACAGAGGAAAGTGACATATGAGGTTAAACCTAGGTAGAACTAAATAGTTTAACAACTCACTGGATATGATGACAAGGAAAGAAAAGTGAACTGACAACAGATGTTTTGAGCCAGAATTGGAAGAGACAGAGATGAATAAATATGAGGAAGGCAGAGAGGAGCTGGTCCAAAGAAAATAATCACGACGAACGGAGTATTGGACCTGTAAGGTAGGGGCACAGAAGAGACAGCTACACAGATGTGTATAAAACATGTAGGTAGGGCTGAGAGCGGTGGCTCACACCTATAATTCCAGCACTTTGGGAGGGCAAGGCGGGTAGATCATGAGGTAAGGAGATCGAGACCAACCTGGTCAACATGGTGAAATCCCGTCTCTACTAAAAAAAAATACAAAAATAAGCTGGGCACGGCAGCAGGCGCCTGTAATGCCAGCTACTCGGGAGGCTGAGGCAGAATAGCTGAATCAGGGAGGTGGAGGTTGCAGTGAGCAGAGATCACACCACTACACTCCAGTCTGGTGACAGAGCCAGACTCTGGTCTCAAAAAACAAAAACAAATACAAAACAAACAAACATGCAGGTGGGGCCAGGCACGGTAGCTCACGCCTGTAATCCCAGCACTTTGGGGGGCCAAGGCAGGCAAATCACTTAAGGTCAGGAGTTCAACACCAGCTTGCCAACACGGTGAAACCCCGTCTCTACAAAAACACAAAAATTAGCAGGGCATGATGGTCTGCGCCTGTAATCCCAGCTACTCAGGAGGCTGAAGAAGAATCACTTAAACCCAGGAGGCAGAGGTTGTAGTAAGCTGAGATGGCACCACTGCATGCCAGCCTGGGTGATAGAGCAAGACTCCATCTCAAACAAACAAACTTGCAGGTGGAAGGTGGTCTGAAATTCATAACAGACATGAGCTAAAAATACTGATTTGGGAAGCAACCTGAATGGAGGTGAATGAATAAAATCAGTGATGGAGATAGAAAATCACAAGAGAGTGGATAGAGTATTTGTTTACTTTAGAGTCAAAATAGAGGCCGAGAATTACAAGAACTAAAATGGGAAAAGTCACCTGCCACGGTAAAGTAAGTTTACTGAGAGGTTAAGCACCAAGAAAAGCCTAAAACAGTGAGTTTAAACGAGAGGCAGCAGGGAACGAAGGAAAAAGGTTTGGATAAAGCCTCGTAGATGACTCTGGGACTAGTGTAAAAATGATTTCAACAGTGAACATGTGTGAAGAGGTAGAGATGAGAATGTGCAGATCATTCTTTCAAGTTTGGTAGTGAAAAGAAGTGAGTTATATGGTCAATAAGTAGATTTAAGATAAGAAAGACCAAGTAAATTTGTAGGAGCAAGGAAAAGGCCAATTAAGGAGATGGAAGCAAACAGAAAGAGGAATGTTTGTTTTGTCAAAGAAAGGCCACTGCTTTTTTCAAGGAAAGGATTCCAAGGAAGAGAGGAATTTAGGTGGAAAGGATAGATGTTTAAAAAGAACTTTTATTTTTGGAGACAGGGTGGATACTGTGGCACAATCATGGCTCACTGTAGCCTTGGCCTCCCAGGCTCAAGCGATCCTCTCACCTCAGCCTCCCAAAGTGCTGATAACAGGGCCTGAACCACCACACCCAACTGAAAGAATTCATTTTGTGAGTAGCCTTCATTTTCTCATAAATGGAGGGACAAAGTCATCTATCAAAATCAGAGGTCAAGAGATTGAATAATTGGGAAGATTGGAAAGCATCTGAAACAACTGCCATCAACTCTTAATTACAAATAGTACATTTGGGAACACTAATTGGAATACAAACAAGCAAAAACATCTACTTATCATGAGCCATCATTTGTCTGAAACTACACAGTAACCACTGGCTGCCAACATATTTCAGCAACACAAATGGCCTGCCCGTTTTTTTTTTTTTTTTGAGACAGGGTCTCACTCAGTCACCCAGGCTGGAGTGCAGTAGCGCCACCTTGGCTCACTACAGCCTCTGTCGCCCAAGTTCAAGCGATTCTTGTGCCTGAGCCACCCGAGTAACAGAAATTACAGCTGCGTACCACCACTCCCGACTAATTTTTGTATTTTTTCTAGAGAGGAAGTTTTACCATGTTGCCCAGGCTGGTTTCCAACTCCTGGTCTCAAGCAGTCTGTCCGCCTTGGCCTTCCAAAGAGCTGGGATTACAGGCGTTAGTTACCACGCCTGGTCTGGAAGTGCAACTTCTAACAGGAGGCTCTCATACCATCTCCTGTCAGGGCTCCATACCATTCAAAACCATCCTGGGTTACCATACATTTGCAAATGGACGCAGGAGAAAATCCCCCAAGTGATTAAAATATCATTCAGGGGAAAATATGTTTAACATTCAAACAAAAGTTGAAAAATTAGAGAAAAAAGTAATGGGCATTGGGGTGAAGAATAGAGAGAAGCAACCTGCATTACAATATAGAAAAAGGGGCCAGGCGTGGTGGCTCACGCCTGTAATCCAAGCACTTTGGAGGCCAAGGCGGACGGATCACCTGAGGTCAGGAGTTCAAGACCAGCCTGACCAACATGGTGAAACCTCGTCTTTAAAATAAATAAATAAATAAATAAACAAAAAAACCCACACACACACACATATATATATATAAAGGAAATAAACTTCTTGATTTTTAAAAAAGGACTTTTCTTTTGCATCCTCATTAAGATCTTCAAATGGAACATTTTTATGTAGGAGCCTGCTGAAATGAGGGCCATTTATATATGAGGCCATATATATTGGAAGGCCTCATAAACACAAATAGTCCTTTATTAAGGGATATCTGAGATTTGGTATTCCTAAATGCCAAATCTAATTTTTATTACCTAGGTTTTCACTGAATATCTTTAATCCACATTATTTTTTCTAGTTTTATACATATAACTAGAATATGTATATATTTACATAACTAGAATATATGTATAACTAGAATATATATTCTGTTGTCCAGGCTGGAGTGCAGTGGTACGATCTCGGCTCACTACAACTTCCGCCTCCCAGGTCCAAGCAATTCTCCTGCCTCAGCCTGCTGAGTAGCTGGGATTACAGGCACCCGCCACCAGGACCAGCTAATTTTTGTCTTTTTAGTAGAGATGGGGGTTTCGTCATGTTGTCCACCCATCTCGGCCTCCCAAAGTGGTGGGATTACAGGCGTGAGCCACCGTGCCAGGCCTAGTCATATTTTAACTGAGTTATCTCTGAACACCTATCCCTGCACCTCTACAACCTCAGTAAATCAAGAGTTGACTATTTAAAAGAAGATGAAGAAGAATGCCAAACAGTAGTGAGGAAGTAGCTTCAGTTCACTAACAAGATCTCTCTAGCCTTCTATTCTCTGGGTAAGCTAAGGGATAAAAGAACTATCTGCTTCTATAATACGTGGGTCTTACCTTTTGCTATGTCCAGGAAAGTATCTGATGTATTTGTTGTCATGCAAGGACAAGTAACGAATAGTATCTGTAAAAAGACAAAAAAGGTATAATGATATCATGCTATTTAAAAGAAATTTACTTTGCATTTTCATCTTGAAAAGACAAGGTCAAAGAATCCATTGTATCCTATATCCCAAGCAAGGCATGAATAAATAATGGTGAATAATTCTACTTTGCAGCTGAAGAGTGGGCATGCAGATTTCACCTAACTCAAAAGCGGAGTTCTTAAGTTGACGGCATAGAAAACAGTGTCTGAAATCACCTTTTATTACTAATTTGGCTTCTTCATAATTACAATGCAACTTGCCCTGCAAATATACCCTGGCGGGAAAAAAAAAAAAAAAGCCCACAAAAAGGCACACACAATAATTTTAGATATTGGTCTAGTGTCCACAGAATGGCAAACCTTAAAGAAAAAATAAAATATGTGGCTGTTGAGCAAACAGGCTCAAAGAGGTGAGCAGCCATGGGAATTAAACTGAAGATCAGGTTGAACCCTGGCAGCAGTTTTTATCGAGTTCTTCATCAGTATGTTGACCCAACCCCAACATATTTGAATTCTTTAATTGGATACACAAATTACAATGAAAATAAACAAAAGAAAGTTAGAGCCGAGCGTGGTGGCTCATGCCTGTAATCCTAGCACTTTGGGAAGCCGAGGTGGGTGCATCACCTGAGGTCAGGAGTTGAAGACCAGCCTGGTCAACATGGTGAAACCCCATCTTTAAAAAGAAAATTTTTAAAAAAAGAAGAAAGTTAGAGAAGTGATATCGAGGTCTGGGTTAAGATCTTAAGACGTTAAAAAAATCAAATTCTTATACCAATGAGTAATAGCAGTGAGATTTTGACAATATTAGAGAAAGGAACAATCAGAGATTTGTGCTTGGGGAAAGTAAGACAAACACTCTTAAAAAACCAAATGAGGGCCGGGCGTGGTGGCTCAAGCCTGTAATCCCAGCACTTTGGGAGGCCGAGGCGGGTGGATCACGAGGTCAAGAGATCGAGACCATCCTGGTCAACATGGTGAAACCCCGTCTCTACTAAAAATACAAAAAATCAGCTGGGCATGGTGGCGCGTGCTTGTAATCCCAGCTACTCATGAGGCTAAGGCAGGAGAATTGCCTGAACCCGGGAGGCGGAGGTTGCGGTGAGCCGAGATCGCGCCATTGCACTCCAGCCTGGGTAACAAGAGCGAAACTCCGTCCCAAAAAAAAAAAAAAAAAAAAAAAAACCCAAATGATTCTATCTGAAAGAATAACAAACAAAAAAGATAGTGGCAGTAGAGAAATGAAGTGCCATAAAGAATAGAACTGCAAAATAGAAAAGTATTATCCCCTTAAAAAGACTAGGAATAAGGAAAAATTGTTGAGAAACAGCTAGGAAAAAATGGTGCCAAAATGCAGAAAGAAAAGCATGGAAAGAACATTCTGAAGGCAAACAGAACATAGGAATAAAGGGGTTGAAAGCATCAAGTAATCTCAGGGGTTCACAGGGGTGCTTTCTAGTAAGAGGGCGTTTTATTTGGGAGGGGGAATAGGGGAATGGGATATTTGTATGTTCCATAACTTGAACACTACCCAATTTTCCTTGAAAACATCTTCAAATTTCTTGAACGATAACTACAAAGTATTTCTGGTTATTCTACTGCTAACGATGACTCACCTGCCCTAAGAAGAAAAAGACTTCCTCCCCATTACCTGGTTTCCCAGAGATGAGCAGGGTGATGCCATCCTCTCAGCCCCACTTGGCAGCTGGTGCACTGTTCCTGGCAAGGCAGTGGCCTGTACAGTTATCTCCTGTACCGGGTGGTATCATAGACCCTCAAACTGTACAAACTACTACCTCAGCCTGGAATCAGGCAAAAGGAAATGGAGCGCTGGAGGAACTCTTCAGGATGCACTTGAGACAGGAAAGGGAACATCCTCATAGCAGAGGCCTGGCAGCAAAGCTACAAGTGCCACACATTTGCCTCATCTTGTACCACATTTGCAGAATCCTCATTTAATCACACAGTAAAACAGCCCAACAGAAGAAATAAACCAGTCATTCAGATGATCACATAGACATGGTTTCCTCAGGACCCTAAGGTTTTACATTCTTGTCCAAACCATCAACTACACTGCTTCCTTAGAAAACCACTTCTGAAACAGAGGCATGAAAAGTAAAAACGATATACTTACTAAAACTCAAATACAGGCAGAAGAGTCTCATTTAAAAAAAAAAAAAAAAAAAAAGAGAAAATAAAGAAAGAGAAAAGGACTTCCGCTCATTCTGCTCTGAGATAGGCACAGCCAAATAGCAGTGTAAGCTATCCTTGTGGAATGACATTACAAAAGTCTTTTTTTTGTTTGTTTTTGTTTTTTGAGACGGAGCCTTGCTCTGTCACCTAGGCTGTAATGCAGTGGTGTGATCATAGCTCACTATACCCTAGACCTCCAGACCTCAAGCAATCCTCCCATCCTCAGTCTTCCAAGTGGCTGGCACTACAGGCAAGTGCCATCACACCTGGCTAATTTTTGTATTTTTTGTAGAGATGGGGTTTTGCCACATTGCCCAGGCTAATCTCAAACTTCTGGGCTTGACTGATCCATTCTCCTTGGCCTCCCAAAGTGCTAGGATTACAGGCATGAGCCACTATGCCTGGCCTAAAAAAAAAAAAAAAAACTTACTGCAAAATGTGAAATGATCATCAGTAAATCAGTCAGCTAAGTTTTAAAAAAATAATCCTGGCTGGGTGTGGTGACTCACACTTGTAATCCCAACACTCTGGGAGGCCGAGGCGGGCAGATCACGATGTCAGGAGATCGAGACCATCCTGGCTAACACAGTGAAACCCCATCTCGACTAAAAGTTCAAAAAAGTACCCAGGCGTGGTGGCACATGCCTGTAGTCCCAGCTGCTCAAGAGGGCGAAGCAGGAGAATCGCTTGAACCCAGGAGGCGGAGGTTACAGTAAGCTGAGATAGCGACGCTGTACTCCAGTCTCGGTGACAGCAAGACTCAGTCTCAAAAAATAAAATAATAAACAAAAAATAATAATAAATAAAAAGAATACTAACATGAAAATAAGTGTTAACAGTTCAGTTACCAAGATAATCTGTTAACTTAGGACTT
>NW_022436963.1:3795603-3808799 GCF_009761245.1 Sapajus apella
AAAAAAAAAAAAAAAAAAAAAGAAAGAAAGAAAAGGAGAAATCCAGGTAAAAAGAGAGATTCTTTATTATAGAAAGAAACACATTCAATTTCTAAAAATAACTATTTACTCTTCAGATCAAAAAATGTCCCTGGAATCAGAGATGAGTAAGGTTGGGAAAATACCAAAAATAGTTTTAACTTCCTTTAAGGGAACTATCATAGTTCAAGCATTTGTGAAACATTTCTCAAATCTGTATCATTCTGAAAGAAAAAGTCCTGTTATTTATCACTTGCTGGTCGTTGCTCTGATACAGAGCAATAGAGTCTCACTCTATTGCCCAGGCAGGAGTTCAGTAGTGCAATCTTGGCTCACCACAACCTCTGCCTCCTAGGTTCAAGCAATTCTCCTGCCTCAGCCTCCCGAGTAGCTGGGATTACAGGCGCACACCACTGCAACTGGCTAATTTTGTATTTTTAGTAGAGACAGGGTTTCATCATATTGGCCAGGTTGGTCTTAAACTCCTGACCTCAAGTGATCCACCTGCCAAAGCCTCCCAAAGTGCTAGGATTATGGGTACAAGCCACGCCCAGCTTTAAAAGTGTTCTTTGAAGTTTCAGGAAGTATAAATCATAAATACAATTAGTTGCTTCCTTTTTCCACTCCCCACTCTAAACTAGAGACTTTCACACTCAGTCCCAAGTCCTTCAAAAGTGCTAATGGCTTGCTTCCAGCATTTCCTCAGTCAAAACAATGTAATTAGCATTACTAACATTATATGAAAATATTTAAACTAAAGTAACTATAGTCAAAACAGAAGTAATCACAAAGATTACATAAACTATTTAACTAAGGAAACTATGACCTTAACTTTCTAAAAAGGAGGCTTGCTTACCGTCAATTTTGTTAGAGCTGTAAACAACTGTGTTTGCCGCATGAGTGTATCTGATGA
Source organism: Sapajus apella (assembly GCF_009761245.1). Classification (NCBI taxonomy): domain Eukaryota; kingdom Metazoa; phylum Chordata; class Mammalia; order Primates; family Cebidae; genus Sapajus; species Sapajus apella. The sequence goes on from NW_022436963.1 coordinate 3,796,535, forward strand.
GGTCCACACCATATTTCTTACTGTACAGGGTTCTCTTTGGTCTGATAAGGAAATAGAGACAGAAAATCATGAAAATTCTCCATCATCAAAATCTGGGATCTCCATATAAAGAGAAGAGCTTGAATGATGTGGCAAAGGTGAGCATTTCTGGTAAGTTCTAACACTGGAAAGAAACAATTTCTTCCAAAAGGGAAAAAACAACACTCAAGCAACAGCCGCCTGAAGAAGCCTTTTACTTCAGAACACCTAATAGCAAGGTTAGGTATGAAGTACAAGTAAATCTGGGGATTCAATTCAGTCTTTACTACAGTGTTCAAAAGTAAGCTTTGAGAAAAAATACAGTCATGTGCCATGTAACGCCATTTTGATCAACGGTCAGCACATGGGATAATGGTCTTATAAGATTATAATGGAGCTGCCCTATACAACAAATGTATCATTTTAAAAATCCCTTATACTCTTTATTTTTACTGTACCTTCTCTATGTTTAGATACACAAACAGTTAACAGTTTATTACAATTGCCTACAGTATTTAGTACTGTAGCATTCTGTACAGGTTTGTAGCCTAGGAGCAATGGGTCATACCATGTAGCCTAGGTGTGTATAGGTTACACCATTCAGGTTTGCATAAGTACACTCTGATGCTGGCGCAACAAAAACATCACGTAATGATCCTCATCGTTAAGTGATGCATGGCTGTACATCTGCTTGGGAAAAAAGGCACACAAAACAAGTCCTAACTTACAACAAAGAGGGCTATGAGAATATGTCAAACCCAAGAGGCCAACCTTTTCTTAAGACATCCATTTAGAAAGAAGCTTTTATTTATGTTTTTCAAGATGGCAGTCATTTCTCAAAACTGAAACCAGATGCAAAACTGCTTGCCTTTGCCAGTGTAACCTGCTCTTGCAGGTTATAACCATCCTTCCTATCCTACAGGTCAAAAGCACTTGTTGAGCCTTTTAGAAGGCAAGCCTAACTTTCTCTAGCAAAACCAGCTAAATAGTTCCTTTGTTTTTACTTTAATGTAAAATCATACATTTCTAGCTGGATGGTAGTGGCTCACACCTGTAATCCCAGCACTTTGGGAGGCCAAGCCAGGCAGATCACCTGTAGTAGTGAGTTTGAGTCAAGCTGGGCCAACATGGTGAAACCCCATCTCTACTAAAAATACAAAAATTAGCAGAGTGTGGTGGTGCACACTTGTAATCCCAGTTACTGGAGAGGCTGAGGCAGGAGAATTGCTTGAACCCAGGAGGCAGAGGTTGCAGAGAGCTGAGATCACGCCACTGCAATACAGCCTGGGCGACAGTGAGACCCCGCCTCAAAAAAAAAAAAATCACACATTTCCAAGTTAGAGGTTACCAGTCTCCATTTGTTGAAGCTCCTTAAAAATGTCTCCCTCTACAGAACCTGGAAGAGCAAGGCTAAAACCGATCTCAGCAGAACCTGTAACCAAAAACTTTAATACATACTGCTTAAGTTAGAAAAATCTGAGGCCAGGTACAGTGGCTCACACCTGTAATCCCAGCACTTTGGGAGGCCGAGATGGGTGGATGATCTGAGGTCAGGAGTTCAAGACGAACCTGGCCAACATGGTGAAATCCCATCTGTACTAAAAATACAAACATTAGCTGGGTGTGGTAGCACGTGCCTGTAGTCTCAGCTACTTGGGAGGGTGAGACACAAGAAGCACCTGAACCTGGGAGGTGGAGGTTTCAGTGAGCTGAGATCACGCCACTTCACTCCAGCATGGGTGACAGAGCGAGACTCTGTCTCAAAAAAGAAAAAAAAAAAAGAAAAAGAAAAATTTGAGACCTAAATATCTACATAAATCTAGATTCAAATGCTAAAACAACTCTCCAATATGCACCAATTGAGAAAACAGGAAAGCCTTTAACATAATGTCCTACATTTAGGTCTTTAGAAGGATTTCATAAATCCTGTACCAATGTTTACCAAGAGTTCCAATTTATGAAAAGGAAAGTTGACCCTCTCAATGTAAAATCCTCTCAGACTCTAGATGCTAAACTATCACATGACTCAAGCAGTCTTTAAGTCAATTGTTTGCACTTTCAATTTTTATTAAAGTGAGGCCAAGGGCTTCCCTATATGAAATCCATTTCCAAAAGATTTCTCACTACAAATGCACTGGATTTTCCACATTCTTACCTTTACTAATGTAATACTTCACTACTAAAAAGATCAGCAAAGGCTATTTTGCCAAGTCCACTCTCTGGGGTTGTGATGTGGGGTTACTGTGTGGTAACCAGTGAGGGAGGCTGCGTGTGTGGCTGTATACTTACTCTCTAGATAGCTGACTTTGCTTCTACCAGGGGAAGTAGTTTATACCAGTTACTTCATCCCATCTACAGTTGTAAAGACAGAACCTGGTCGGACTCAGTGGCTCACACCTGTAATCTCAGCACTTTGGGAGGCTGAGGTGGCTGGATCATCTGAGGTCAGGAGTTTGAGACCAGCCTGGCCGACATGGTGAAATCCCATCTCTACTAAAAATTAAAAAAAATGGCCAAGAGTGATGGTGGGCACCTGTAATTCCAGTTACTTGGGAAGCTGAGGTAGGAGAATTGCTTGAATCTGGGAGGTGGAGGTTGCAGTGAGCCTAGATAGCACCATTGTATTTCGGCCTGGGCAAGAAGAGCATCTTAAAGAAAAAAAAAGGACAACATGAAGAGCAAACTCTAACCTGATGAGTTAAAAGGGAATAGTGTAAGGAAAATTTCTGGTTCCAGTTAGATCTGGCCTCTTTGTCTCAAATTTATCAAAAACACTAACGTGAGTTTTTTTTTTCTAATAACAGAAATCTATTACCTCATTTCATTTCCTAATTTTATTTTTATCTTTTTGACACAGAGTCTCACTCTGTTCCCCTGGATTGAATGCAGTGGCCCAATCTTGGCTCACCGCAACCTCTGCCCCCCAGTTCAAGAAACTGCTGCCTCAGCCTCCTGAGTAGCTGCAATTTCAGGTGCCCGCCACCACACTCAGCAATTTTTGTAGAGCCAGGGTTTCACCACATTGGTCAAGCTAGTTTTGAACTCCTGACCCAGGTGATCCACCCACCTTGGCCTCCAAAAGTGCTGGGATTACAGGTGTGAGCCACCTCACCCGGCCTCATTTCCTAACTGAAAGCAAGATTATATTGTACTGCATCCATCTGTGGTTCTCACAAAGTACATGTACAACGTTTTTCAAATATTTTGGTAAGCTTCCTTCCTCAAACTATAATTGTAGTGATCAAGCATCAACAAGGAAAATAATACCAAGTTTTCACTTTGAGTAATTTGCTTCACCTACCACAAACATCCTTTATATTCTTCCAAGCTGAAATATCACTCAATGCGTGAACTCCATTATAAAGAAAATTTAAATGACCATTAAATTAGAAAATACTAAGCATACAAAACCTTGCTTTAGCCATTTTCAAACTCCCAAATCCTAACATCAATGTCATCTAATAAAGATACTATGTTGGCCAGGCGGGGTGGCTCACGCCTGTAATCCCAGCACTTTGGGAGGCCAAGGAGGACCGATCACTGAGGTCGGTAGTTCGAAATTAGCCTGACCAACATGGAGAAACCCCATCTCTATTAAAAATACAAAATTAGCCAGGCATAGTGGTGCATGCCTGTAATCCCAGCTACTCAGGAGGCCGAGGCAGGAGAATTGTTTGAACCAGGGAGGTGGAGGTTGCAGTGAGCTGAGATCGCACCAATGCACTCCAGCCTGGGCGATAAGAGCAAAACTCCATCTCAAAAAAAAAAAAAAGATACAATACTATGCCTTCTAAGGAAATACTTCTTTTCTTCTGAGATTGGTTTGACCTATACTAGTGACAAAATTTTTCATCACATTACTGCCTAGAATGGAAGCTAAAGAGGTTGTCTAATATCCAGAGAAGTGATTTGACCAATGTCACATACCCAGTCACAAGCAAAACTAGAACCTAGTTCTCTCCTAACTACTAGGCCACTCCTTCACCACAGACCATAATGAAACAAGGTGACAACTGACCAGAGAAAACTCAAAAGAGCATGCCCTGTAGTATTGTATCAATACTAAATTTTCTATATTTGGAAAATTGTGCTCTGGTTATGTAAGAATGTCTTTGTGCTTAGAAAATCCATGTTGAGCTGGGTGCAGTGGCTCATGCCTGTAATCCCAGCACTTTCAGAGGCAGAGGCAGGCAGATCATGAGGTCACGAGTTCGAGACCAGCCTGACCAACATGGTGAAACCCTCTCTTTATACTAAAAACACAAAAATTAGCTGGGTGTGCTATAATCCCAGCTACCCAGGAGGCTGAGGCAGAAGAATCGCTTGAACCTGGGAGGTGGAGGTTGCAGTGAGCCGAGATTGTGCCACCGCACTCCAGCCTGGGTCACAGAGTGAGACTCCGTTTCAGGAAAAAATAAGAAGGAAAGAAAATCCATGTTGAAGTGTTTAGGGATAAAGGGGCTTGATACTTCCAACTCTAGGGCTTGGGGGGAGGCACACAATATATATAAATATTTACATACAGTAATGAAGCAAATGCAGAAAATGTAACCAGTTATTGAATCATATGGTAGTTCTCTGAAACACTGTTGCAACTTTCTATAAGTTTGTAATTACATAAAAATGCTACCTGAGTGAATAAACTGCCTGATGTCACAAAATTGGCATTTTACTTTTAACAAGACAGGACTTGGCCAGGTACAGTGGCTCATGCCTGTAATCCCAGCACTTTGGGAGGCTGAGGAGGGTGGATCACCTGAGGTCAGGAGTTCAAGACCAGCCTGGCCAATGAGGTGAAACCCATCTCTACTAAAAATACAAAAATTAGCAGGCCACGGTGGTGGGTGCCTGTAATCCCAGCTACTCAGGAGGCTGAGGCAGGAGAATCGCCTGACTCCGGTAGGCGATAGTTTCAGTGAGCCAAGATCGTGCCACTGTACTCCAGCCTGGGCGACAGGGGGACACTGTCTCAAAAAAAAAGGCCGGACTCATGTCAAGGTTATACTTCCCAAATAGAAATTATGCCAAATTTGGGGACAAATTGCAAAGAAATGTTATCACAACCTTCATTTTCTTTAAATGAGGATATATATCTCCATCCTCACATTCTAGGAAGAGGTTCTAATCTGTGCATAAGCACTAAACGTTTCATGCAAGCCAGCTTCAAATTATTCCTCCAGGACTCTACAACTCCAGCGCTACTACCATACCTTTAAATGTTACTTCCTCTTCTAAACTGATTCAAGTGACCAGACCAGGACAGAAATCTATCTACTAAATGAGTAACACTGACTCAAACTATTTGCCCAGCTAACAATTTCCTCTTCCTTAAGACCACCACTGCAGACCACCCTGCCACATACTGCAGGCAGATCTAGACCGAGTTACATAATATTTTCTCACAGCCCCAGTGGGAAAAAACTGGGGGGGGAGGGGATACCACTATAGCTCAGTCCAAACTAGTGTTACCTCAGATAATCAATTCACAAATGAAAAGACACGTTCCAAAAGAAAGACACCAGTTAAAAAAAAAAAAAAAAAAAAAAAAGGCAAAATAAACAGCTGGAGAAGGTAGAGAAAAACCCAAGATCTCAAAAAAACAAGATGTGTTACTAAGTAACAAAATCAAGTCGGACAAAACCAGGGACCACCCATTTAAACCAAACATCAGCAAGCCTTCTTGGGGAAGGGGACTGAGGGTAAAACGAATTTAATCTAAGCTAGTTTTGGCTCCAAGGAGCTGCAAGTCCACAGGCATGCAGTGAGGGGGCTGCCAAGGACCTCCCAGGGAAAAAGGCAAAGTGCTGTGCTTAGGTTTTGCGAAAAGATGCAGGTGTGGTGGGGTCTCCAGATGACTTGCAGCAACATAGAACTCTCATGGTCAGAATTGGAATTCAAAGTGGACCAACATGTGTAATAATAATTTCTAAAAAAAGGATGAAAGGAAACCCAAAATTGTTCCACGATGCTTGCTTTGTTTTAACGGAAGCTCACATTCAGGTCAGGATGGGACGGCAAAGTTCGTGTTTGTGTGTGGCAAAAAGGAAGTTTTAGTTGTTGCTGAGAAGTTCACTTATGAACGTGGGCACCGATTCTGACGGAGTAAGAGAAAGCCTAGGAACATGAAGAAAAAGCAAGGGGGCTCAAAGAAGCACAACAAATAAATCCTGACAGCTAAGAACTGCAAACCACGCGGCCTGACGGCAGAAAGGTCGCGAGAAGCTGAGGGGCAGGGGATGGGCGGAGTGCCAGGGAGGAATCGAGGTCACAGCAGAGAGGGCAGAAGAGAGAGCTGCCGAAGGAGGCAGGAGAGCAGCCCCTGCAGTCCTGCGTCGAGGCCGGAGATGACCAGCACCTTAGAGAGCCTGAGGAGCTGAAAACGCTACCTGCTGGGCCCGGGGTGGGCGGACCGGGCGTTTAAAGGTCAAGGTCAAGGTGGGGTTTGGCAAGCGATGCATGGCGCTCTAAGGAGACCTTAGACATACAAATAATAATGCCATAATTATGACTATCGCAATTTTTTTTTTTAGAACAAGAAAAAATAAAAGGTCTCCTGGACGGCTACGGGGTGGAGGTGGCCCCGGCAGGAACGCGTGCAAAATAGGCCGGGGGCTGAAGTCGGGACGGAGGGCGGGCCGAGGGGGCCAGTGCTGGGCCACCGGAGGGAGGGAGGGACTGAGACCCGGGCCCAGGGCCTCCGCCTCACTCACTTGCCCTCCTGGCAGTCATAGAGCACGATGGAGTCGTCGTCGCTGCTCGAGATGACCGTCTCGCCGTTGGGGCTGAAATCGAAGCAGTTAATCTTGTCCGAGTTTTCGCGGAACACCTTAGCGACGCGGAAGCTCCGCAGCACGCTGTCGGTCAGCTTCATGGCGGCGGCAGGGGAAGGCAGCGGCGGCGCAGGGCCGGGGCGGGGCCCGGCGGCGAGCGGGCGGGCTGCCGAGGGGCCAACCAGGCGGGGCCGGCGCCGCGCCGGCGGCTAGCGGGAAGTCGGCCGACAGTTGGGCCGCCTCCTCCCCTTCCTCCTGCTTGGACGACGGTCTTCTGCCTGGACTGTGGAGCCTCGCCGATCGTTGGTCCTCACAGCCACCTCAGGGGTAACTAGCGCGTAGCCGGCTCATTGTGTCCGCCATCTTGGGGCGACAGGCAGAAGCCGAGGGCGAGGAGCTTTAGCCGCGGCGCACGCCGGGAAAGGGGGCGGGGCGGGAACAGCCGCGCGAGGCGGGGAGGCGGGGCGGTGACGTCAGCGCTGCCGCGGCCAAGTGTAGTGGCTCGGCGGCCTGCTGGGAGGGAAAGGCTGGGACGTGCAGGGCCTTCCCCAGGGTGTCGGAAGGTGGCAAGTGCCTGGGAGCTGGGGGCCCTTGCGCGGGATTGCAACACCCCTCTACGAAGGCTCGGGTGTCCCCTACAGGCGTCCCAATCGTAAGCCGCGCGGAAGGGGTACTGCGGGGTCGGGAACGCGGCTGGATCCGGTTTTGGGGGTGAATCAGGTGAACCGCTCGCAGGCGGGCTTGACCGCTACTCCACTGCAGCGCCCGCTTAGACAGCTTCCACCTCTTTACTGTTTTTATTGGGCTGTGATATACAGTAGACTACACACATCTTTTTTTTTTTTTTTTTTTTAATGAGATGGAGTCTCGCACTGTCGCCTAGGCTGGAGTGCATTGACGTGATCTCCGCTCACTGCAACCTCTGCCTCGGGGGTTCAAGCAATTCTCTGGCCTCAGCCTCCCGAGTAGCTGGGACTATGGGCGTGCGCCGCCATGCCCGGCTAATTTTTTTATTTTTAATAGAGATGGGATTTCACCTTGTCAGCCAGGTTGGTCTCGAACTCCTGACCTCAGGTAATCCAACAGCCTCAGCCTCCCAAAGTGCTGGGATTACAGGCATGAACCACTGCGCCCGGCTTCATAACTTTTTTTTTTCTTTTTGAGACGAGTCTTACTCTGTCCCCCAGGCGAGTGCAGTGGCAAGATCTCGGCTCACTGCAACCTCTGCCTCCCAGGTACAAGCGATTCTCCTGCCTCAGCCTCCTGAGTAGCTGGGATTACAGGCGCTCACCACCACACCCAGCTAATTTTTGTATTTTTAGTAGAGATGGGGTTTTGTCACATTGGCCAGGCTGGTCTCGAACTCCCGACCTAAGGTGATCTGCCCTCCAGGGCCTCCCAAAGTGCTGGAATTATAGGCATGAGCCACTGCTCCCAGCCAGAGGATACAGTTTTAAATTCCGAATCCCTTCTTCTTTTCATAAATATGCACATAAGCCTTATAGATGCAACCCTTGCCCCTTTTAGTGTCAAATCTTACACATTTTTCCATGTTAGTAAACCGGATTGTTGTTGGTGTTCTTGATTTTTGAGATGGAGTCTCACTCTTGTCACCCAGACTGGAGTGCCATGGCATGATCTCAGCTCACTGCAACCACCCCGCTAGGTTCAAGCGAGTCTCCTGCCTCAGCCCCCTGAGTAGCTAGGATTACAGGCGCTTGCCACCACGCCCAGCTAATTTCTGTATTTTTAGTAGAGACGGAGGTTTCACCATGTTGGCCAGGCTGGTCTCCAACTCCTGACCTCAGGTGATCCGCCCATTGTGTGTTCTTAATTTAGGTGGACTTTTAAGTACAGTTTTTAAAAAAAAAAAAAAAGGCAAGCCTGTTTAGGCCAGGCAAGGTGGCTCATGCTGGTAAACCCACCACTTTGGGAGGCCGAGGAGGGATGATCACTTGAGCTCAAGGAGTTCGAGACCAGCCTGGCCAACATGACGAAACTCCGTTTCTACTAAAATACAGCAAATTAGCCAGGCATGTTGGTGTGGCTGAGGCATGAGAAATCAGAAAGGCAGGCCAGGCATGGTGGCTCACATGTAGTCCCAGCACTTTGGGAGGCAGAGGCAGGCGGATCACGAGGTCAGGAGATCGAGATCATCCTGGCCAACATAAAACCCTGTCTTTATTAAAAATTCAAAAATTAGCCAGGTGTGGTGGCACGTGCCACTTGAACCCGGGAGGTGGAGGTTGCAGTAAGCAGAGATCATGCCACTGTACTCCAGCCTGGGCGACAGAGCCGACTCTGCCTCCAAAAAAAAATCAGCCTTTTTAGTGGCTAGTTTTATGTTCTGAAACCCATTTACAGTCATGCAGTCACCACTACATTCAAGATATATGAGTTGCACTGGCCGGGCGTGGTGGCTCATGCCTGTAATCCAAGCACTTTGGAGGCCAAGGCGGGCGGATCACCTGAGGTCGGGAGTTCAAGACCAGCCTGACCAACATGGTGAAACCCCGTCTTAAAAAAAAAAAAAAAAAGTATATATATATATGTATATATGAATATATGAATTGCACTATCCTGTTTGTAGTCAACAGGATTATTTTGAAGGTTCTATCATAGAAGTGATTCTTTGCCTTAAAGTTAATCTCACTGGGTGCAGTGGCTCACTCATGTAATCCCAGCACTTTGGGAGGCCAAGGAGGGCGGATAACCTGAGGTCAGGAGTTCGAGACCAGCCTGACCAACATGGTGAAACCCCGTTTCTACTAAAAATACAGAAATTAGCTGCACGTGGTGGCACATGCCTGTAATCCCAGCTACTCAGGAGGCTGAGGCAGGAGAATTGCTTAAACTCGGGAGGCAGAGGTTGCAGTGAGCCAAGATCGCACCACTATACTCCAGCCTGGGCGACAGAGTGAGACTCCGTCTCAAAAAAAAAAAAAAAAAGAAAGTTTATCTCTAACAAAGGAAAGCAGTATTTGAACAGAAAATAGGAACCAAGCTTCCTAACCTTAACTTTCTGGGCAAGGGGTTAAACTCTGACAACCTATGTGGGCTCTCTAACTTCTGTGAAGCTCCTCAAAAGGTTAATTGCCTGGGATCTCCAACAATGGAGATGGGGATTATTTACTTTTGCTATCTTTAGCTAAAGAGAAACAAAAATGAGGAAAGGCTGTAAGACATTTCAGTCACTGATATTAGGAAGGTTTGATATCCAGAGACCTGTGCAATGGTAAAAAAAACAAAATGGAAACCCTGGGACAGTTGGGGTCTTTCTAGAGAACTAGAGACTGTATCCCAACCCCCTGGGTAAAAGGAGAGCCAGGATACCTATACATAGAAAAGTTGTCCTCTAAGGGAAGAGGGCAAGATCCTGGCTAAGTCTGAGGTGTAATTGCCTCCTGACGAAGAACAGAGCTTCTGGCTACAATTTGTTCTGGGGTCTGGAAAAATCGGGTTTGAGTGAAACCTGAATGGATGGTAATTTTCCAAACTGCACAGCAATGGAAGAAAAGCCCTCCATGCCCAGATCATTCACTTTGCTTCCCTATAATTCCTGTGCCTTTATTTCAGAAGCTAGAAAGGCTGATACAGAGTCTGCTTTGAATAGTTAGAAGGCAGCAAGCACAGATCTAGTGCCACATTCTGGAACTGTTGGGAAGTGAACGCGCCCAGTGAGATGATGCCATATTTTGGTCCATGTTAATCTACAAAAATAACCACCAAAACAGCTGTATCTACCGAATGTTGCCAGCCAAAAGAAATCTTTGCAGGGTATCGTTCAAGTATTGTACTCCCTGTATCTTTTCCAGATTTCACTGTTAAGACCAAACCTTCCTCCTGAGACTTGACTTTCTGCATCATTTTTGGAATGTAAAAAGCCTTTTTTTTTTTTTTTTTTTTTTTGCATTTTTAAGAGGGTCCTCAGGTGCTCATCCTGTTTCATATTCTTACTGTTTCCTATTCCTAGCCTGGCTCCCTACCCTATTATAGTGGGGCTCTCCTGGTTTGCAGCCCAACATCGTGGTTGCCTTAAAGGATGCACGTTAAAAAGTGACCCAGAAAGCCGGCTCCAGTGGATGGGTGGATGAAGAGAAAGCTTCAGTTAGGAATGAATCAAATGGCCTTGAAAAAAAGCATCAGACTTAATTTTTTATATTTCCTTTTATTTGTAGTCATTCTTTTAATTGTAACATATTCATTGCCAAAAAACTAAAAAATACAAATAAATAATAAAAATACAGCATCCAGAGATAGCCACTGTTACATTCTTTCATTATAGTGAAATATATATAACATAAACTTTACCAGTTTGATGTAGAACCTTTCTGAAATTTTCTATGAACTCCCTCTCTCTCTCTCCATATATATATATAGATTTTTTTTTTTTTTTTTTTGAGACAGAGTCTCGCTCTGTCACCCAGGCTGGAGTACAGTGGTGTGCTCTCGACTCACTGCAACCTCTGTCTCCTGGGTTCAAGTGATTCTCCTGTTTTAGCCTCCTGAGTAGCTGGGATTACAGGCACCCTCCACCACGCCTGGCTAATTTTTGTATTTTTAGTACAGATGAGGTTTTGTCATGTTGTCCAGACTGGTCTTGAACTCCTGACCTCAGGGGATTTGCCTACCTTGGCTGGCCTCCCAAAGTGCTGGGATCACAGGCGTGAGCCACCACACCCAGCCAATCCCTGAAATATATTTTTAATGGGTTCATAGTATATTGTTTATAACTTTACCCATTTCAACACTTTGAACATATTCCAGGTCAATATATATATATAATCATTTTGAAAGGCTACATTCTATTCTATTATATGGTTGTAAAGTAATTTTGCTTCCCATTTTGTCCAGAGCCCAGCCAGAGCTCAGTATGTACTAACTGAATAAATGAATTTATCCAAAGGATTCCAGATACTTGATTGGCCCATTTATTAAATTTTTATACTTCATGCTACACAATTTAAAATGGAAACTGTCCTAAACAATGTATCCTCTTTCCAAAGCAGAGAGCTCCTTATGAATTCTAATTCTTTGAGGTAAATTTCTGAACTCCAGTGCCCAGCATCAGGGCTTCTCTAGAGATTGACTAATGTCTTACACAAGCCCTTGGAATAACTAGAATCAAGTGACTCTCTTCTTTGGGACAGTTGTGTTGTATGTGTGTGTGTGTCTGTGTGTGCGTGCTTAATTGCCAAAGAAGAAAAGCAGAACACTGGAACACAAAATGCCTGGTGAGCTGTCAGAGTCCCAGCACCGCGAAGTGGTTACCTCACAGGTTGTTAAAAAGAGTTTTTTTTGGCCGGGCGCGGTGGCTCAAGCCTGTAATCCCAGCACTTTGGGAGGCCGAGGCGGGTGGATCACGAGGTCAAGAGATCGAGACCATCCTGGTCAACACGGTGAAACCCCGTCTCTACTAAAAATACAAAAAATTAGCTGGGCATGGTGGCGCGTGCCTGTAATCCCAGCTACTCAGG
>NW_022436963.1:3809199-3824910 GCF_009761245.1 Sapajus apella
GCTAATTTTTGTATTTTTAGTAGAGAAAGCGTTTCACCATCTTAGCCAGGCTGGTCTCGAACTCCTGACCTTGTGATCTGCTTGCCTGGGCCTCCCAAAGTGCTGAGATTACAGGCATGAACCACCATGCCCAGCCGGTAAAAAAAAATTTACTGACAACAGTATAGGTTTGAAAAAGGAAAGTTTCTTGGAAAGGAAAAACACTGCAGAAGAGTGCAGCGGGGCTCCCCAGCAAGACAACTGAGGGCCATAGTGGATTTTCCTTAGACACATTTATGGACCTTCAGGCAGGAGCTTGGGGTTGTAAAATGAATTTTGGTATGGCATTCCAGAGATGCCTAGAAATTTTAGTTACTTATAAAAGTTGAGGCCAGGTGCAGTGGCTCACACCTGTAATCCCAGCACTTTGGGAGCCCAAAGCAGGTAAATCACTTGAGGTCAGGAGTTTGAGACCAGCCTGGGCAACAAGGTGAAACCCTGACTCTACTAAAAAAATACAAAAATTTGCTGAGTGACATGTCTGTAATCCCAGCTACTCAGCAGGCTGAGGCAGGAGATTTGCTTGAACCTTGGAGGTGGAGGCTGCAGTGAGCCAAGATCGCATCACTGCACTCCAGCCTCGGTGACAGAGTGAGACTCTATCTCAAAAAGAAAAAAAAAAGTTGAAAGAAGTCTGGAACTATGCCCACTTCAGATACTAGGGAAGTTTAATTACTTCTAATTTCCCAAGATAAGGAGTTTTGCCTCTGGATGGCCTGTTGGATGGTCACCAGGTGGTCTTTGCTCCCTTCTAGATTCCTCAGATAAGGGCCAGGCACAGTGGCTCATGTCTATAATTCCAGCACTGTGGGAGGCCAAGGCAGGTGAATCACTTGAGGTCAGGAGTTCGAGACCAGCCTGGGCAACATTGTGAAATCCCGTCTACACCAAAAAATACAAAAATTAGCCAGGCATGGTGGTGTGCGCCTGTAGTGCCAGCTACTTGGGAAGCTGAGGCAGGAGAATTGCTTGACCCAGGAGGCAGAGGTTGCAGTAAGCCAAGATCACACTCCAGCCTGGGTGACAGAGTGAAACTCTGTCTCCAAAATAAATAAATAAAAATAAAAATAAATAAATATTACAAGGATGAAGTAAGCCATTTTTATTTAGAGAGAATATAAGTTGTCAGGTACGTTGCGCAAGTAAAGAGACCATCAGGCAGGCTTTGTGTGGGCAATGAGGCCATTTTATTTCGTGCTTCGGTGCAAGTGGGCCAAGTTCAATAAAGGAGTTAGGTAGGGGCTGGACACGGTGGCTCAAGCCTGTAATCCCAGCACTTTGGGAGGCTGAGGTGGGTGGATGACGAGGTCAAGAGATCGAGACCATCCTGGTCAACATGGTGAAACCCCGTCTCTACTAAAAATACAAAAAATCAGCTGGGCATGGTGGCGCATGCCTGTAATCCCAGCTACTCAGGAGGCTGAGGCAGGAGAATTGCCTGAACCCAGGAGGCGGAGGTTGCGGTGAGCCAAGTTCGCGCCATTGAACCCCAGCCTGGGGAAAAAAGAGTAAAACCCCGTCTAAAAAAAAAAAAAAAAAAAGGAGTTAGGTAAAGGGGGTAGGAAAGGGGACTAGTTATACAGGTTGGGGCAAATGGTCAGTTAAAGATGGTAATCTATTTTAGGGACAGGGAGGGTGTCACAGGATGCATGGTCACAAAGGTAGGGGTTATCCATTACAAACAGGCAGATCATAAGGGTGGAGGTTATTGGTTGCAAGAAGAGGGGAGGGTGCAGCAAATTACATAGTTACGGGGGAGGGGTCTTGAGAAACCCAATGTCCAGGGGGAAATTATGCAAGGCTGAGAAGGAACAATGGTTGCAGGTTGCAGGGGGAGAGCAATTAGTTGAGGCAGGAACAAGTTGTTTCATTTCTCTTTGTGGCCATTTGCTTACTTCAGATTTTCTGGCCCCTGGGGACCATCCAGAGGTGTACATGTGGGTTGCCAAGACTGTAATGGCCAGACTTGGACTTGGAGGACTGACATAGTGTGTGCATGGAAAATCTTGTGAGATGCACATGAATATTACTAGAAATAATAAATTTAGTTACCAATGTATGTCCACTTTTACTGGAATTCCTCAGAGAGGTCCTGAGACTCCAGGACCAGAGGGCCTGGATAAAAGGCAGGCATGTTTCCCTGGCAGCAGGACCAACTACCCAATTTGTGGGGCCCCTTGTTAAAAAATTGCTAAGAATCTCAAGACGGCAACAACAGAATATTAAACCAAGTGCAGGGTCCTTCTGACTGCACAGATCGCACACCCATGAAGCTGGCTGAACCCAGGACTAGGACAGCCACAACACTGAGCCTCTCTACAAGCACTGGAAACATATGATGATGAAGACTCTTGGGAAGCTGAGAGTTCTGAGAAGTTAAGTAACTTTCTCAGGGTCACTTAGCCTGTAAGCACTAGAGTCTGGATTCATACTCTGCTTCTGAATTGGAAAGCTTGTGTTCTGTTTCCAGGGCTAAGGACAAGCAATCATTCACATCTAACAAAGACCACTGTTAGGAAACAATGCCTGCTTAGTCTGGAAGGAAAGGACGGAAATCTTCCCAGATAAGCCTTTTTTTATTTTTTTTTTTGAGACAGAGTTTCGCTCTTGTTACCCAGGCTAGAGTTCAATGGCGCGATCTCGGCTCACAGCAACCTCCGCCTCCTGGGTTCAGGCAATTCTCCTGCCTCAGCCTCCTGAGTAGCTGGGATTACAGGCATGCGCCACCATGCCCAGCTGATTTTTTGTATTTTTAGTAGAGACGGGGTTTCACCATGTTGACCAGGATGGTCTCGATCTCTTGACCTCGTGATCCACCTGCCTCGGCCTCCCAAAGTGCTGGGATTACAGGCGTGAGCCACCGCGCCCGGCCTCCCAGATAAGCCTTGACTGCTAGGAACTCCTGTCTAGGAATTTTTCTCTGATTGTACCTGAAGGCCAACCAGTTGTCAGGCTGTCTTATCTGGCCTGCCCACTGGTACCAGAATGACCTCTAACACAGCCCATTCATTGCACAAGGCCCAGGTGTCAGTCAGCCTTTGTGTTCAATGAAGGAGACTGAACTTTAATCTAAAAGGCTGCAGTGCAGAGTGATGGGGCCATCAGCTTGTTTTTTTCTTTTTTTTTTTTTTTTCTCAGATGGAGTCTTACTCTTGCCCATGCTAGAATGCAGTGGTGCAATCACTGCATCCTCAACCTCCCTGGGCTCAGGGGATCCTCCCAGATAAGCCTTGACTGCTCAGAACCAGGAGGAACTGCCTAGAGTCTCACAGCCAAGGCCCCGGTCTCTAAAACTACAGCACTGTTTCCAAAGGCTTAAAGACCTTCCCAAACAATCCAACATCCACAGCTTTAGTGGCCCCTCAACAGTGACTTGCCTAGTCATAGCTGAACCGCTTCCTGGTGCTCTGTTATACTTTCCCCAACCCCTCCTTCCAAGAAAAATAGCTTTAAGGTATTTTATTTTTTTTATTGAGACGAAGTTTCACTGTCGCCGAGGCTAGAGTGCAGTGGTGAGATCTTGGCTCACTGCAACCTCCACCTCCTGGGTTCAAGCAATTCTCCCACCTCAGCCTCCTGAGTAGCTGGGATTATAAGTGCATGCCACCATGCCTGGCTAATTTTTTTTTTTTTTTTAGTAGAGATGGGGTTTCATCAGGTTGGCCAGGCCAATCTCGAACTCCTGACCTCAAGTGATCTGCCCACCTGGGGCTCCCACCTTTTTTTTTTTTTTTTTTAAAGATGGGGTTTCACCATGTTGGTCAGGCTGGTCTTGAACTCCCGACCTCAGGTGATCCGCCCACCTTGGCCTCCAAATTGCGTGGATTACAGGCGTGAGCCACCACGCCCGGCCCCGGGCTCCCACCTTTAAGGTGTTTTAGAGCCCTTACATAGGAAACAACTCCGCTTTACCCTGCCTCCAACACAGCTGACCCTCCCTCCCATGAAGCAACCCTGCAAGCCCAGGCTGGGCACAGTGGCTCACGCCTGTAAGTCCCAGCACTTTTGGAGGCCAGGGCAGAAGAACTGCTTGAGCCCAGGAGTCTGAGACCAGCTTGGGCAACAAAGCAAGACTGTTTCTACAAAAAATTAGCCAGGCATGGTGGTGTGCAACTGTAGTCCCAGCTACTTGAGAGGCTGAGGTAGGAGGATTGCTAACACCAAGGAGATTGAGGCTAACGTGAGCTGTAATTACCACTGTCCTCCAGCCTGGATGACAGTGTAAGACTTTGTCTCTAAAAAAAAAAAAAATTAAATTAAAATTAAAAGCACCACTTCTTTTTCTCTTTCTTTTCTTTCATTTTTCTTTTTTCTTTCTTTTTTTTTTTTTTTCAGACGGAGTTTTGCTCGTTACCCAGGCTGGAGTGCAATGACGCGATCTCGGCTCACCGCAACCTCTGCCTCCTGGGTTCAAACAATTCTCCTGCCTCAGCCTCCTGAGTAGCTGGGATTACAGGCATGCGCCACCATGCCCAGCTAATTTTTTGTATTTTCAGTAGAGACGGGGTTTCACCATGCTGACCAGGATGGTCTCGATCTCTTGACCTAGTGATCCACCCGCCTCAGCCTCCCAAAGTGCTGGGATTACAGGTGTGAGCCACCGCGCCCGGCTTTTTTTTTTTTTTTTAAGAGATGGGGTTTCACCATGTTGGCCAGGCTGGTCTTGAACTCCTGACCTCAGGTGATCCACCCACTCAGCCTCCCAAACTGCTGGGATTACAAGTGTGAGCCCCCACGCCCGGCAAAAATACCACTTCTTTTTATTTTTATTTTGAGTAAAGATGGGGTTTCACCCTGTTGGCCAGTCTGGTCTTGAACTCCTGACCTTGTAATCCGCCCGTTTTGGCCTCTCAAAGTGCTGGGATTACAGGCTAGAGTCACCTCGCCTGGCCAAAAGTACCACTTTTTACTTCTCCCAGCAGCTACAGCATTGGCCCACAGAAGGCACTCAGGAAATGTCTTGAATAATGTCTGAGGAAGGAATAAATGCATGGATGGGTGAAGACAGCTGACTATAACCAAGGAAAACCCATAAAATTTTCAGTAGTTACAACCTCCTCCACATTAAAGAGGACAATTCCACCTGGGGATGCCTTTGCTTTGATGATGTGGTGGGAAATCATTTGGAAGCAGGAACACAAAGTCTCATTTTAAAAGGAATAATCCAGGGAGGACAGGTGTGGTGGTTCACATCTGTACTCCCAGCACTTTGGGAGACAGAGGCAGGCAGATAGCTTGAGCTCAAAAGTTTGAGACCAGCCTGGGCAACATGGCAAAACCACGCCTCTACAAAAAATTAGCCGGGCATGGTTGTGCATGCCTGTGGTCCCAGCTACTTTGGAGACTGAGGTGGGAGGATCACTTGAGCCTGGGAGGTGGAGGTTGCAGTGACCCGAGATTGCACAACTGCACTCCAACCTGGGTGGCAGAATGAGACCCTGTCGAGAGAAAGAGAGAGTGAGAGAGAGAGAGAGAGTGAGAGAGAGAGAGAGAGATCGATCCAGTGAGAGAGCTGGAAGTGGGGGCCGGGGGAGGGGAAAAGTTCATGACAAGAGCACAGCATAGTTTAGAGAACTGTGGAGAGATGTAGCAACTGCCAAAGGGAGCAGGTAGGGAGTGTGAAAAGAAAAGGAAATTTCAGGACATGCTAAATTTATAATGCGAAGAAGAAAAGTTAAGTCCTGGAAACTGAGCAGGCACAGCCTTTTCTTTTTTTATTCTCTGATGCATGACTGTTGCTTCCTGACCTTTGTGTTGAAATGTTATACATTAACCAGACTCCCTATTCTTCATTCAAACTTAGACCAGATGACGGGGGAGATAGAGACCTTTGTGATTGTTGTCTCTTTACAATAGAATGTTAAGCAAAATCCTTCAAGTATAATTAATAGTAGCCAGTCAAATCTTGTATTAATGTTAGCCTTTTTTTTGGAAAATGTTGTAATTTCAGCACCCTTATTTTTGCCTATATAAACAATCTTCAGCTTTCCCCACATTGGGGAGCACTAATTGCCGCTGCTGGGTGTCTGTGTTTACCTGGATGGCCGCTCTCACATTTTATGCTTGAATAAATTCTTTTAACTGGATCGCAAACCTTTTGATGATTTTTAGGTTGATGTTAGAAACGTGTTTTTGGGCCAAGTGCAGTGGCTCATGCCAGCAATCCCAGTACTTTGGGAGGCTGAGGCAGGTGGGATCATTTGAGGTCAGGAGTTTGAGACCAGCCTGACCAACATGGTGAAACCCCGTCTCTACTAAAAATACAAAAATTAGCTGGGCATGGGCCGGCCACAGTGGCTCACCCCTGTAATCCCAGCACTTTGGGAAGCAGAGGAGGGTGGATCACCTGAGGTCAGGAGTTTGAGACCAGCCTGGCCAACATGGTGAAACCCCATCTCTACTAAAAATACAAAAATTAGCCAGGCATGGTGGCATGTGCTTGTAATCCCAGCTACTAGGGGGGCTGAGGCAGGAGGATCCCTTGAATATGGGAGGTGGAGGTTGCAGTGAGCCAAGTACATGCCACTGCACTCCAGCCTGGGCAACAGAGAAAGACTCTGTCTCAAAAAAAAAAAAAAAAAATTAGCTGGGCATGGTGGCAGGCACTTTTAGTCCCAGCTACTCGGGAGGCTGAGGCATGAGAATCGCTTGAACTTGGGAGGTGGAGGTTGCAGTGAGCTGAGATTGTGCCACTGCACTCCAGCCTGGGTGACAGAGCAAGACTCCACCTCAAAAAAAAAAAAAAAAAAAAGAAAAGAAAAGAAAGAAAGAAGTGTGTTTTCTTTTATTGCTTTTTTTTTTTTTTTTTTTTTTAGACAGGGGCCCAGGCTGGAGTGCAGTGGCACAATCAAGGTTCACTGCAGCCCCTACCTTCCAGGCTCAGGTGATCCTCCCACCTCAGCCTCCCGAGTAGATGGGACTACAGGAGCATGACACCATGCCCAGCTGATTTTTTTTTTTTTGTAGAGATAAGAGTTTTGCCATGTTGCCAGGCTGGTCTTGGACACCTAGGCTCAAGCGATCCACCCACCTTGGCCTCCCCAAGTGTTGGGATTACAGGCGTGAAACACTGCGCCCTGCCAAGAAACATGTTTTAATAAAATTGTTAGAAAATCAAGTGTGTGATTTGTGACGCAACTCTCCCCTCTATTTCCCTAAGAAAACATCAGTAAAAAACAGTGAACTGTTCTGTGTTTTTGGAGCCTGAGCAGGACTCGTCTAATGAATGTGGGAAGGCATCAAGCCAGCTCAGGGTGGGCCCAGGAAGAGAGCAGGGACAGTGAGGAAGGACCAGAGTCATTTGCGTTTACATGCAACTTATGTGCTTGAGGATCACGGAACAAAACTGTTGCTAAGCCAGAGCTGTATTTGGTGGCCCATGGTGAGAGAGGGAAGAACACTAGTAAGTTGTGGAATTAAAGCCATGAAGAGAAGCGGGAATGACTTAATTTGGCTCCAGAAGCGGTGAGTCGTGGGGAAGTAGTGACTCTCAGTTCGTTTGCTCAGCCCAGTGCCTGACACCTAAAAGGAACTCAGAGTGCATCTGTTGACTAATAGTACAGAATAAAGGAAGGGAGGGGGCGGGCGCGGTGGCTCAACTCTATAATCTCAGCACTTTGGGAGGCTGAGGTGGGTGGATCGCTTGAGGTTTGCCGTTCGAGATCAGCCTGGCCAACAAGGCGAAAGCCCGTCTCTACTAAAATACACAAAAATTAGCCGGTCGTAGTGCGCATGCCTGTAATCTCAGTTACTCGGGAGATTGAGGCATGAGAATCGCTTGAACCCAGGAGGCGGAGGTTGCAGTAAGCCGAGACCGCGCCACTGCACTCCAGCCTGGGCGAGTGTGAGATCCCGTCTAAAAAAAAAAAAACAAACTGCAATCGGTGAGGCGGGGATCATTATGCCTAACGGAGAGATGAAGAAAGTGAGGCCTGAAGGTGACTCCTTCCAGGCGGCCAGCGAAGAGCCAATATCCTAAATTCTCCTTTCCCAGATACCTGCTTCAGCAAGAGCTCGCACCCGCCAGCCCCACTCCACCCACCCACACTTCCGGCTTCCGCTGCGCGTACCCGCGAGTACTTCCGGCCTCCAGCGCCGGGCGCTGCGGCCCGGAGGTGTTGGGTGGTAAGTCTGTTCCGCGTGGGCTCACATGGCCTTCAGAATTAATCCCGGGGCCGGGCGACGACGGCTCCCGGTGGCAGCAGGCCCTTCTTTCCCGCATCACCAGGCATTACGGGACAGCCATTTCCCTCGCGACGGCCCGACCTAGGGATGACGTCACTTCCGTCCCCTGCTGGCTGGGGCAAACCGGGAATGGAGCCAGCCTCCTTTGATGGCAGGGTGGAGTCAAAGCTGGTAGTATTCTTATTTCCTTGTTTTGCTCTGGAACCTCCTGGAGTTTTGGAGAGACCATGTTTTGGATAGAATTGGAGGACTTTGCAAATAAAAATGCATAGCGGCCAGTTAAATTTTTTTTTAATTTTGAGACAGAGTTACCCAGGCTGGAGTGCAGTGGCGCGATCTCGGCTCATTGCAACTTCCGCCTCTCCGGTTCAAACAATTCTCGTTTCTAGTGCTTGAGCCTTCCGAGTCGTTGGGATTACAGGCTCCCACCACCACACCTGGCTAATTTTTGTGTTTTCAGTAGAGACGGGGTTTCACCGTGTTAGGCTGGTCTCAGACTCTAAATTTGAATTAAGATAAACGACGAACAATTGTCATTAAGTCCTAAACATTGTGTGTGACGTGTTTTTTTAAAAATTACTTGTTGGCTGGGCACGGTGGCTCACGCCTGTAATCCCAGCACTTTGGGAGGCTGAGGCGTGTGGATCACGAGGTCAGGAGTTCAAGACCAACCTGACCAAGATGGTGAAACACCATATCTTAAAAAAAAAAACTTTTTTAAAGTCTTTAAAAAAAATTTTTTTTTAATTGTTTACTGGGAGGCAGAGGTTGCAGTGAGCCGTGATCTCACCACCATGTTCCAGCCTGGTCAACAGAGGGAGACTCCATCTCAAAAAAAAAATTACTTGTTTATCTGAAATTCAGATTTAACCGGACGTCCTGTATTTTCTCTGGCAGCCTTAGCACTGAGCGTCACCCTGTCCTGTGCTCATATCCAGTGGCAAGGCTGGGATCTTCCAGGCTCTTGTCCATATGGGAAATAGATACAAAGCTATAAGCACCGTCTGTTTTAGTTGCTAGGATGCTTTTAGCTCCAAGCCTAATGGGCAAGCCCCATGCGTCCCCCTGGCAAAAACTGGACCCATTTTCAGAATCTCCATGACCATGCCCTCTGTGTTCCCTTTCACAACAGAAGTCCGGCACAGCTGCCGTCTCCTATAGGAGAGCTGAGAACTAGGCAGGCAGAATGGCCAGAGTCTAGAAGTAACCACCTTCTTTGGGTGTGGGGTAAACGGGTGTTTGAGATCGTCTCTGTTACAGTGGACAGTATCAGAGAACCTGAGAGTGTCAAGGGAAGAGTTTAGTGTTATCTCACCTCATGTCTCATTTTGCGGATGAGGCCCAATGAGAGAAATGGAGGTGTCCCAGCCACTCAGAAAACCTGTAGTAGAGCTGAAACCTCAATTCCCAGCCTCCTTACCCTGCTCAATCCTTCCTTGCTGATGAAGTCAGCTTGCAGCATTTATGGTAGGCATTTATTAAAGTAGGTGCAATAGTACATCTGTGGTACAGATGAGCTCTTTGGGTCTTTGTTGTCCCTACACCTCTCTACAGGTTCCTGACCTTCAGCCCAAGGCTTCTTTAGCTTTTACTCTGCCCAGTGAGGAAAATGGCTTTTTGGGCTTAGCTTTGGGAGCCTGGCCTTTGCCTACTTCAGCCCCTGGGCTCTCACCACTGTGAGTGGTGTGACATAGGACTTGTTTTTGTTGTCTTGGAACCAGAAGGGGTGTTCTTGGCAGGGTTGGGTCTGGCCAGCTATGTGGGTAGAAGGGCATCCTTTTCTGTCCTGCAATTGGGCTTCATGGCACATGGCCTCACATGGTGCCTGGGGACTTTCCTAAGGTTCCACCATGAGCCAGACTTTGTTCCAATTCCTGATTTAAACCTAAACTTCTTGCTAAACTGGTCCTGAATACTGGGATTCCTCAGATTTCATGCCCTGAAGATGTGCTGTGGGCTTGATCTGATAAACCTTTAGCCTCCTGTAGCTCCTGACTTCCCAGGCTCCTAATCCCAGTCTCATAAGATAATGAAATAGAATAGGCTGGAGGTCAATGGGCTGAGGGTCAGTTGGTGGGACAATCAACAGCCTCCTGGCAGCAGAGGTGGTAAAGAGGCAAGGAAGGAGTGCCAGAAAGGGGCGTTGCCCCTGGGTAAGAGCTCAGAAATGCAGGGGGTGGAAAAGGGGTGGGATGGGATCCCACTGGTAGAAATTACTCCGTCTGTCAATGATTAACTCCCAGCCAAAGGGATGGCCTAGGAGGAGGGCCCAGCTAAGAGGAACTTTGGACTTGAGGCAGGGTATCCAGATAGCCGGCGTGTGGTCTGCAGAAGAGAAGGACATGGCTGAGTGGCAGGGCTGGTCTCCAAGGACTGGAGTGAGATCCTGCAGCTGTGGGCTTCAAGAAGTCTCCTGGGGCTATCAGATGGCTACTTCTTGTAGCAGCAGCTGTGGGGTCCACTGGCCCTGAGCCCTGAGAGGGGTAGCTGTGGGGGACCTCCTGTCCTTTTCCTTGCAAGGGCCTCAGTTGTGCTTTTCCCCTCTAGGCAGCCATGGGTGCCAGGCAGTGCTGAGAGCAGTGGGGCATGGCCGCAGCCCTGCAGGTTCTGCCCCGCTTGGCCCGAGCCCCCTTGCATCCATTCTTCTGGGGGGGCCCAGTGGCCCGGCTGGCCAGCAGCATGGCCTTGGCAGAGCAGGCGCGACAGCTGTTTGAGAGTGCTGTGGGTGCAGTGCTGCCGGGCCCCATGCTGCATCGGACACTGTCCTTGGACCCTGGTGGCAGACAGCTGAAGGTGCGGGACCGGAACTTTCAGCTGAAGCAAAACCTCTACCTGGTGGGCTTTGGCAAGGCTGTGCTGGGCATGGCAGCTGCAGCTGAGGAACTACTGGGCCAGCATCTCGTGCAGGGTGTGATCAGCATTCCCAAGGGGATCCGTGCTGCCATGGAGCGTGCTGGCAAGCAGTAAGGAGCCATGGGGGGCTGCCTCCCACTGTCTTGTCTGGAGGGAAACCTGGGCCCAGACCCAGGCTGGATCGGGGCCTCCCCTCCCCACCCTCTTCCCTTTTCTTCTGGGTCTGGCCTGGCTCCAGGATGAGCCATGTCCCATGCCACCCGCCCCCCCCTCCCCTCCTCCCCCGCCATCTGTACAATTGAAAGATCAGGTGGGAGGAAAGGAGCCCACCCCCTCTCTTACGCTCTGACCTCTCCCTCCCCAGGGAGATGCTACTGAAGCCACATAGCCGTGTCCAGGTATTTGAGGGTGCAGAGGACAACCTCCCGGACCGTGATGCGCTGAGAGCTGCATTGGCCATCCGGCAGCTGGCTGAGGGACTCACAGCTGATGACCTGCTGCTCGTACTGATCTCAGGTGTGGTACCCAAGACAGTTGGTGGGAAGTGCACCAAATATCAGGTCTTTGAGAGATCAGGTCTGAGCCCCCAGGGTCACAGGGTAAAGTTAGGAGCAAGGGAGGCGGTGAGGACCCTGGATGGTGACTCCTGGGTTGCTTTGGGCCAGTCATCTGGCCTCCCTTGAGCTGTGGAGTCCTCCCCCGGAGCTGACTTTTCAGGTGACGGTGAGAGGGTGCATGGGGAGCACCTAATCCAGGACCTGACACATCCGTAGAGTCCTTGGAAAATGTCACTGCTGTTGCTGCTGTCTGTACTAATGTCACCTGGGGCTAGGCCCTCAGACCTCATGGAGTCCTCTCCTTGATCTTCCATTGTGTCCCCCTTGCCCTGCCTCCTGTTCCAGTCTCTTCAGGAATAGTTAGTTCTTCCAGTGTCTACTGAGACCTGGGGTACCCCAAGGCAGCGGACAACCTCAGGTGGCCAGGATGTGGTGACTGTGCACATATTGCATGTCCACACGGGGGCACCCTAACCCCACCTTTCCAGCCCCCCTTCCCTAATGTGGGCTTGTCACCACAGCTTGCCTGGTTCCCTGGATTGGGATAGCCCTCTGCCTCATCCCTCATTGTCTCTGCAGGTGGGGGGTCAGCCCTGCTGCCTGCCCCCATCCCACCTGTCACACTGGAGGAGAAACAGACACTCACCAAACTGCTGGCAGCCCGTGGAGCCACCATCCAGGAGTTGAACACCATTCGGAAGACCCTGTCCCAGCTCAAGGGTGGGGGGCTGGCTCAAGCCGCCTACCCTGCCCAGGTTCGAGTCACTTCTTCCCTGGGCAGCCCTGGGTTGGTAGAGCCAGGTCCACATGTGACAGGGACATGAAAGCCTAGAACAGCATACAAATTGGCAGGGCCATGGTGTAAAAGACCATGGGGCTGTCTGGGTGACATCATGGGAGGGGTGCCAGAGATGGTGAGGAGGTGCCTGCATAAGCAGGTGTTCTGCAAGCTCATGTGAGAGGGGTTAACCATGGGTAAAGAAGTGCACAGAGTTGGGAGGGTGTGTGGATACCCAAGGAGCAATTTATCCTTATGGGCTCTAGGGAGAGGAGGAAATAGGCCTGATCCTTGCCTGGTGGCCCTTCCCCAGGTGGTGAGCCTCATCCTGTCCGATGTGGTGGGGGACCCTGTGGAGGTGATCGCCAGTGGCCCCACTGTGGCCAGTTCCCACAGTGTGCAAGATTGCCTGCATATCCTCAACCGCTATGGCCTCCGTGCAGCCCTGCCACGTTCCGTGAAGACTGTGCTGTCTCGGGCTGACTCTGACCCCCATGGGCCACACACCTGTGGCCATGTCCTGAACGTGATCATTGGCTCTAATGTGCTGGCACTGGCTGAGGCCCAGCGGCAAGCCGAGGCACTGGGCTACCAGGCTGTGGTGCTTAGTGCAGCCATGCAGGGTGATGTGAAAAGTGTGGCCCGGTTCTACGGGCTGCTGGCCCATGTGGCTAGAACCCACCTCACCCCATCCATGGCTGGGGCTTCTGTAGAGGAAGATGCACAGCTCCATGAGCTGGCAGCTGAGCTTCAGATCCCAGACCTGCAGCTGGAGGAGGCTCTGGAGACCATGGCTCGGGGAAGGGGTCCAGTCTGCCTGCTGGCAGGTGGCGAGCCCACAGTGCAGCTGCAGGGCTCAGGCAAGGGTGGCCGGAACCAGGAACTGGCCCTGCGTGTTGGAGCAGAGTTCGGAAGGTGGCCACTGGGGCCTATAGATGTGCTATTTCTGAGTGGTGGCACCGATGGGCAGGATGGGCCCACAGAGGCTGCTGGGGCCTGGGTCACACCTGAGCTTGCCAGCGAGGCTGTAGCTGAGGGCCTGGACATGGCCACTTTCCTAGCCCACAATGACTCACATACTTTCTTCTGCCGTCTCCAGGGCGGGCTGCACCTGCTGCACACAGGGATGACAGGTACCAATGTCATGGACACCCATCTCTTGTTCCTGAGGCCTCGGTGATGGCATAGGTCACATTTTGGGAGTTCAGAGGAGGCCTCCAAGGGCAAGGTCAGATGGCAGACCAAGGTTGCTCCTCAGGGCCTCACTAGGCTTTAGGGCTCCTCCTTGGCGTTGGCTGCTTGGTTGGCTGTCACTTCTCACTCAGGGCCTCTGCTCTATGTCCATTCCCCTCCAGCCAGACTGGCAGATGGGGGCTCCCCTCTACTCCTACTCTCTGGATGGCAGCAGGTACCCCTGAGGATGAGTATAAGCCCCTCACCCAGTTCACTGTTCCCATGCTTCTCCCTAGGCAGCCTCTCTGTTAAGCCCCTCACCCTGTTTTTTTCTGTGAAGCGAAAGTGTCTGAAAATAAATAGGACTATGCCATGGGTTCTCAGTGTGCCTTCCCTCAGAGTGAGGCCTCATGGAGGAGCTGCTGGGAGGGGAGCATAGTATGGCTGCAGCCACAGTGCCAGGGCCTGGCAGAACTCTTAACACCCGTCTGCTGGGCTGGGTATATACAGGACTTGCCTCACATCGCAGAGCCTGTGCCTGTCTCTCTGGAGCATGTGAGGGTTGAGCCTGGCTCCTGACAGCTTTGATGTGTGTGCGCAGAGACCCTGGGGAGGACAGGCCTAAGGACTGCAGCCTGGGGTGACTGGCCACCCACCCAACCATGACTCCACAGTGGCACCATTACCATGACCTCTCCGGCCTCAGCCTGGTCTTGTTGGATGGATGTCCCTTCTGCCTTTGGACAGCCCTTGGCTACGGACTGCACTTCTGGTTGAGCTGAAGTTTGTCCCGCCGCCCAGTGCTGATTCCTTGTGACAGCCCTTGTCCTAGGCTGAACATCCCCAGTTCCTTCGGCCACTCCTCTGGGGACCAAGTCCAGACTCTGATGTCAGTCAGTCCTTTAGTGGGGGGTCTCAGCTCTGGGATGGGGTCCAGGTAGTGACGAGGTCCAGCAGCCCACACCCTTTCCCGTGACCACTGGCGGGTGAAGAGGCGAGTGGGAGTAGAGGAATGGCTGCCTTGGCCTGGCCAGCAGCCTGGGTTGAGAGAGGGAGGTGCCACTGTCCCCCCTTCCGGCTCCCTTGCTCAGTGTCAGAGCCCTCCGCTGGCTTTCCCCGCCGTGCGCCACGGCTCCAATCCCTATATGAATGAGCAGTAGAATCACATAGGAATAAAAAGCCATAGAGAACAGCGAGGCCTGGGGCTGCTCTTGCAGGCCCTTCTTCCACCCCAGCCCTCCCGTCGTCCCTCAACTCTTTCCCCTGGGAAGAGTTTCCCTTCCCCACCTGGGCTCTGGACAGCCTAGCTTGCAGATGGTTCATGATCTGGGGACCTGGCTCACACAGGGCAGGCTGGGGATTGGGATGGAGGTGAACATGGTAAGCGGGCTCTGGGGAGCAGGGAGGTTTAGGGAAAAGGGGAGTTTGCACCCAACTGGGATGCACGGGCACCGCTTCCTTTCCTTCTGTGCTGGCGTGGAGCTCCTGCTGACCAGGGTCACAGTCTCGGGTTACGTGGAGCTCCTGCTGACCAGGGTCACAGTCTCGGGTTACAGTGATCCTCGCATGATCCTGTGACCTGGTGCTCCTCTGGCAGCCTCTGCGCGTAGCCTGTTCGTGCCTCGGGCCTTGCTTTTGGGAGCATGAGTATTGGCACTAGGTACAAAGTTCCAGGCGAAAGCAGGATAGGAGAGCTGGGGGCAGGGGCTGAGGGCCTGGCGGCCATATCCCCTGTGTGTGTGTGTGTGTGTGTGTGTGTGTGTGTGTGTGTGTGTGTGGTGTGTGGCATGTGTCTGTGGTGTGTGTCTGTGTGGTGTGTGTGGCGTGTGTGGCGTGTGTGTGTGGTGTGTGTGTGGCATGTGTGTGTGGTATGTGTGTGTGTTGTGTATGTGGTGTGTGTGTTGTGTGTGGTGTGTGTGTATGTGGTGTGTGTGTTGTGTGTGTATGTAGTGTGTATGTGGTGTGTGTGTGGTGTGTGTGTGGCATGTGTGTGGCGTGTGTGTGGTTGTGTATGTGGTGTGTGTGTATGGTATATGGTGTGTGTGTGTGGTGTGTGTGTATGTGGTATGTGTGCTCACATACCCACCACACACACACACACACACACACACCCCCCCACCCCACACA
>NW_022436963.1:3825010-3838176 GCF_009761245.1 Sapajus apella
GTGTGTGTGTGTGTGTGTGTGTGTGGTGGGTATGTGAGCACACAGACGTTGGTGCTGGTGTACCGAGAGCGGGAATGTATCTGTGAGTGTACGTATAGATACTTAGTACAGGGCACACGGCTCTCTACGCGCCTGCTGAGGGCTTTGGGTATGGATGGGATCTTGCAGGAGTTTCACCCTGCTCCACAGTGACCCCTTCCCTATACTTCTGTTTATAGGGGTGGGAGGCCGGGGCCTTGATTGGACCCAATAGGGCCAAATAGTTTGCGATCCTAACCGGTTAGATTTGCTCACTGGCTACCCCAGAGATGATAAAGGATGTATTTGGCCACAGTCTAGATGATGAAATGAGATAAACCCTGCGCAGTGAGTGTTTCGATAGGATCATTATTTGCTCCATAAATGTCAATTTTGGATCATTAAACTACCCCTTCCTTGCTCTTGGCTTCTGTCTCTTCTGGCTGCCGCCGCCCTTATGCTTACCTCATCTTCATTCTCTAAAGCTTCCCCTGGCCCAGGTGGAGGATTTACCATGGAAGGTGTCTGGCCCTGCTGGCTGCAGCAGCCCTCACAGACCCGTCCGTTCTCTACACTTGGCATGAGCCAAGAGCACTGGGGCAGTGGGCCTGGGCAGCCCTTTAAGTGTCAGCTAATCCCAACCGTTTTGACTATAGTAATTGGAGATAATAGAGAGTGAAGGTGGTTTATTTGGGACTGCACAGCAAGTTGGCCACCAAACCAGGATAAGAATCTAATTGGGGCTGGGCGCGGTGGCTCAAGCCTGTAATCCCAGCACTTTGGGAGGCCGAGGCAGGTGGATCACGAGGTCAAGAGATCGAGACCATCCTGGTCAACATGGTGAAACCCCGTCTCTACTAAAAATACAAAACATTAGCTGGGGCATGGTGGCGCGTGCCTGTAATCCCAGCTATTCAGGAGGCTGGGGCAGGAGAATTGCCTGAACCCAGGGGGCGGAGGTTACGGTGAGCCGAGATCACGCCATTGCACTCCAGCCTGGGTAACATGAGTGAAACTCCGTCTCAAAAAAAAAAAAAAAAAAGAATCTAATTGGAACCTGCTTGACTATCTTCTGCCACTCTCTGGGGCTCAGAGACCCTGGGGCCAAGCAAGGGCTCAGTCAGAGCCAGGGGATCTACTTCTGCCTCCCTGCTGCCCCTCAAGGGCTTGGGATGGCGACACACCATGCTTGGCCTCTCTAGGGATCCACACAGCGGATTTGTTAGATTCTTCTTGGCTCAGAGGGACAGCTCCATTGTGTGTGTGATTTGGCAGAAAACCATGCACAGTTGAGTGGTGGGCTTCTACATAAAGGTGTGTCTGCATCTGTTGCACATTGTGTGTGTGTGTGTGTGTGTATGTGTGTGTGTGCGCGCACGCACACACATGGATACATGTATAGGTATGTGTATGTGTAGTGCAGCCCACAACCAGTCTGTGAGCTGTGCTCTACCCCATCCCAGGGTGGAGACACACAGGTGTAGTTAGAGTGTAGGGGATACAGGGAGCAAGGTGGGCAAGGAAGCCCAAAAGACTGACAGAGGCTAGTGTGCCTGGCGAAGAGAGTTGACTTCACGTTGACGGCAATGGCAAACCTCATAAAGATTTTGGCAGGGAGTAATGTCATGAAGCTGTTTTGGGACTTTGATGCTGAGTGCCTCCTTACTACAGAGGGTGAAAGGTGAGGGCATGCAAGGAGATGGAAGGGATTGCAGGTAGGAGAGGTGTATTACCAAGCTCTGAGAACGCTCTCCCCCTCTGCTGCGCAGCCTCAGCTCCAAAGCCTTTAGCCAGCCCAGGGAACCCTTTAGATGCCTGCCTTGGAACCAAGGCTGAAAGCCCTGGCTCAAATACTCCTGGGAGTCACTGAGCCCCTCTGTCTCTGGGAATGCCATCAGGGCCTTGAGGATTTGGGGGGCAGAGGCTGGGCAGCTAGTGGACACTTTGGTGGGCATAGGGACCCCACTCATGTAGGATCTCATCAGGGTGGCAGTTAAGCGGCTTGAAAGGAGCACTGGATTAGGAGTCCGGTGGTAAGTCCTTGTCCTGGCCTTCCCACCTTCCTTTCTCCAGGGCTGTTTTCTCATCTGTTTAATGGGGGCACCATCCTTGCCCTATTGCCTCTTTAGGGAGGTATCAGTGGCAGGTGGATCTGTGTGGAAAAGCTCTGTGCAAGTGGGGACCTCAGGGAGGGAGAGAAAGAGGGGAAAGGTATTGGTCTCTTCCAAGGAGAATCTCAGGAAGCTCTTAGCTCAGGGAGGTCCTCTTCTTTCATGGCAGGACCAGAGTTAGAGCCAGCAGGACCTTAGTGCTCACTGGCTGAGGCTGAGTGAGTGACCTGCTGGCCTCTGGCACTAGATAGGCACCAGCAGGGAATGGTATTTGAGTCTTTAATGGCTGGTAGGGTGTACAGTGCCCTGGGAGGTCACGGAGCTGATGGATGATCAGGTGGAGTCAGAGTGAGCTGAGCTGCCTGGAAGAGAGCCCCCTAATGTCTCTGGAAAATGGGGAGGACAACCTGCCTCCCTCTGGGTCTTGGTCATGTATGAGGGACATGATGAGGCCCAGGCCGCGGTGAGGGAGGACTGGTTCGACCCCAGGCCAGAATCCCTAGCTAGGTGGGAGGATTGGGATATGCTGGGGGGGGTGGGTGGGAGGGGGCGTGCAAGGGTGGGGGACACACACACCCTAGGTGATGGGGAAGCCAATGACCTAGGCAGGCTGCTGTGTGAGCGATAGGAGCATGGGGCTGTCATGAGCTGTGCCCAGGCTGGGAGGGCTTTCTCCCCAAGGCTGTGGGCCAGACCTCTCCCCAGTAACCACTAGGGCCAGTTCTGAGGCTTTGCTCTCCACTTCCCCTGACTCAGGCTGCTTTGTAGTGGCTGGAGGAGGGTGGGCTGGGAGTTGACACTTGACTTGCCACCAGCTCATGTCCATGGCTCTGATTCCACCTCTCTAGACATGTTGCTCCCACCCCAGGGGTTGAGGGGAGCAGGGGTTGCAGCAGGTGTGGCTGCTGCCTTGCTCAGATGAGGAGGTTCTGGCCAAGGGAAGAGGGCAAGACAGTTGGGTCCTGGAAACAAGTGCCCCATCTGCCCAGTCCTATGGGGCCACTGCCCTTAGCAGCTCTGCCTCATGGGACGACTACTCACTATGCTGTGGTCCGCCACTGCCTCCTTGGGGAGCCAGGGAGCTGTGGAACCTGGCTCTGCCCCATCCAGACAGCCAGAGGCTGGACCCCAAAAATGCATCCTATTGAGAAGGTCTTTCCTAGCACTAGCAGCCAGCAGAGCTGCTGCCCACCTCCCTGGGAAGGTGTGAGCCATATACCTCTCCTTGCCTCCAGTCCTGCCCCTCCATCTCCAGCACCAGCTGAGAAGGGGGCGGGGCCCCTGGTTCTTGGCTTCTGCCCCTTCAGTTCATTCCCACCCTCCTGCACACAGCTTTAGAGTCTCAAGATTTCCTTGTGGCCCTCGTTTGTCTCCAAAAATCACATTTGTAGCCTCACTGGAGCCAGGCCTCTTTCTCCACCTGCTCTCCCCACCCCATCTATAGAACTCCCTTTCCTCCCTGTCCAGCCCAGTTCCAGGAAGCTGACTGCAGGAATATCTAGGCTCTGGCTTGAAACCCTGCTGTTTGCAACTCCGGGCAAAGCTCTTCTGGGTATGCTGTCTGGAGGGAGCTGGTCAAAGACCCCTAGGGGAGGGAGAAGTGCCTGTCCTTGCCATGTGGCTCTATGGGTCTGGGCAACAGTAGCTTGGAGTAAAACCTGTGAGCCTGTGGCAGGGGGAAGGTCTCTCCTGCTCAGACTCTCCACCTGGGCAGTGGAGCAGCCCCAGCACATTCCAGCCAGCTGCCAACACCCCCACTAATACAGGCACTTGTGAGGGTCACAGCCCCCTGGATGGTGCCGCTGCTGCCACCCAGCAACCCCATAGCTGCAGCCCGGTCAGAGGCAGGGTCAGAGTCCTGGACTCCAGGACTGGGCATATACTCAAGCCTTCAGGGGTGGGCTATTCCAGGCAGCCCAACCCCCGCCCACCCTGTCTGGTCTCCCTGAGGGTCTCTCTCAGCCCAGGGCCACCCACAGAAGCCAGGCACCCGGGCAGGAACAGAGCCTGCCAGCTCCCACCCAGCCTTGTCCCTCGCGGCTAACTGGCCGCCCCTCTGCCGCCCACTCCTGCTGACCACCGGGGCACCTGAGGCTGGCACTTCATGCTGCTCCCACTGCCCAGGGCAGAGAAGCGTGCTTCCCATTCTCCCCACCTGCCTGCCCCCCAGGGTTCCAGCCCCTCTGTGCCTGTGTCCCCAGATCCCCAAGGCTCACCTCAGTGGCGCTGTCTCCTCACCAGAGGCACTGCAGTGTGGGAACTGTCCCGAGGAGCCGGTTCTCAGCTGAAACAAAGAGGTGGGGGAGAAAGGGGGGGCAGCGGGAGAGGGAGAGGGTGAGTGAGCGGGCGAAGGAGTGGAGGCTGGAGGGGGAAGAGAGAAGGGAGAGGATGAGAGAGAAGAGGAGAGGGGAGGGGAGAACAACGAGCCTGCTGCCCGCCCGCCCGCTGAGAGATAAAGCCTGACACCCAGGGACTGAAGGGCCAGCAGAGGAGAGAAGAGGAAATGGGGAGGGGGCGGAGGAGGTGAGGGCCAGACTGAGAGCCAGAGCGGGGAGACTGCTAGTGGGCGGGAGAGTAGGGACTGGGTGAGGAGGTGGTGGGCAAGTGAGGGGCGTGGGCAGGAGAGGGAGTAGGATGAGAGGCAGGTTGCAGGGGGCCAGTGGCTGATGGCTGAGCTGGGCAGAGGGGCCCCACCCCTGTCCCATGCCAGGCTCTGGACTCAGGGGAGACCAACAGGACTTGAATGGCAGAAAGCCATGCAGGGAGGGGGACCTGCCAGCCGTAGGGTAAGGGGCTGGGCTGGTGGGCTGGCTGGGAGGACTGCGGCCAGTGGCAAGTCGACAAAGACATGAGAACCATGGTGTCTGAATGGAGGAATAGGCTTCTGCTGACCCCTGGGTGCCCCAGCCCCGAGCATCCCAGCCAGAGCCTCCTGGAGTGGGGGTGGAGGGTGCAGATGCACTCTGGGGCAGTCCAGGCTCTCAACTGTTGGCCTGAGCTGGAGTGGAGAAGAGATGGGCTGTGAGGCCAGGCAGGGGTCCCAGACATTCCCTGAGAGCTCAGAACACTCAGGACACACACCATGACTGACCACACATCAGGATGCTGGTGTCACTGTCTTTTGGGGGAGGGGATGGTTGATGGGGCCTATCCCTTGACTGAGAACTGGGTAGGGGAAGCCCCCTCTTAGGGAGAGTGTGTGCCCCAGCCCTGCCTGGGGATCAAAGGGGAGGGGCAGGATCTGGAGCACAGGGAGGGAGGGGAAAAGTGGGGCTGAAAGAGGTAGGGAAGCCCTGGGAGAGAGAGGGGGTGGGGGAAGGAGGCTGCAAGGGGTGGGCCTGGAGCTGCAGGACCACCGAACCAGAAGCTCCCATTCCACACCCCACAATTCTCAGGCTGCCTAATGGTGAGCTAATGAAGGATGAAATAATGAGCCACTTCCCTGCTGCTGCCCTCCTGCTGCCAAGCACTGCTGCTGTGACAAGCAAGGGCACTGCCTGGGGAAGTCAGCTCAGCAAGTCTGTGTGAGTGTTCGCTGGGAGGGAGGGCAGGGTGGCCTTGACCAGGGCCGGCTCAGCCTGCTCTTATCCCAGGCACAGCACCCGGGCCAGTTCAGCCTCCTCTCACGATCAAAAGCACAGAAGTTCTGGCCACCCTCCCACACCTGCTGACCAAGGGAAGTTCCCCTTCTTATCTGAGACTCCTCTGGGAGATTCCAGAGCACATTCTTTGGAGAAAAGGAGGAGGGGAGGGAGCAAGGCTTGCCTAAAGCTGTGACAGGAAGACTCCCAGAGAGTCAGCCCCTCAGTGCCACCCTGCATAGAAGGGCCAGAGATGTGTGCCCCTTAACTCTGTCTCCCCAAGCCCTATCACCTCCTCAGGGAAGCCTGGGTGGGTCTCAGGGCCCACCCAGCAGGGCTACAGTGACCTGGCTGCTACTGGTCCAGCTGTCTCCTCCTATAGCCTGGAGCCCAGAAAAAGGAAAGGTCCGTCCTTCCTTCCTTCCTTTCTTCCTTCCTTCCCTCCCTCCCTCCCTCCTTCCTTCCTTCCTTCTTTCCTTATTCTTCCTTTATTTACTTTTTATTTAGAAATGATTTCAAACTTACAGAAAAGTTGCCAGAATAGGAATAGTACAACAGACACCATGTGCTCTTTAGGGGATATGTTCAGCTACTGTGAATATTGTGCTCCGTTTGCTCTGTGTGTGTGTGTGTGTGTGTGTGTGTGTGTGTGTGTGTGTGTTTAGACATACATATTTTCTTTTCTTACTCATTTGTGTAAGTTGCAGACATTTGAAAGGATTACTTGCTATCTGTCTCTGTCTCGGAAGCCAGCCCACGGGAGCCGAGACCACATTATGTGGAATGAATGAAGGCCTGAGACAGGCAGGGAATGAGCAGATGTCACCTACTGGGAGCTTGAGACCTGGGGACTGGCCAAGGCCACCCTGGGAGTTGGGCCAGTCCAGGGCTTGGGTTGGGGCAGGAGGCTGTGCTGGGCCTGGGGTCCTGGGAAGCAAGCGAGCAAGCGGGGAGGGAGCCATTGCCCACCAAAGCAAGCAGGTGGTGTTTGCCGGGTGTGGAGCTGCAGCATATGTTTGTGGAGATGGCGGCAGGCAGGCAGGCAGGCAGGGTGGAGCTGGGAGAGCGGGATGGCTGTGCTGTGGCACCTGGCACACTTAGGAGAATGTGCGCTGTTGGGCCCTAAGTGATGTGAGAGGACCCAGCTGCTGGAGGCCCCAGCCCCTGCCTTTGGGACCCTCCCTACAACACTGTGAAGGACAGGGCCAGGATGGAGTTCCACCTGACCAGCTGGTCTGTGCTGATCTCCCGGAAGGGGCATGATGGGCCTCCAGCCATACTGGGGTTTACATGCCGGTCCCTGACACAGGGCTGCATTCTTTCTGCACCCCCAGTACTCCGAAGTAGGTTGGAATCCCATCTGGAGATCCTTCTTCAGATGGCTATTCTCATTCCTCCCAACTCCCACCCAAAGGTCATGGTTAAGAAGTTTGGTATTTAGGCTGGGCTTGGTGGCTCATGCCTGTAGTCCTAGCACTTTGGGAAGCTGAGGCCGGTGGATTGCTTGAGCTTAGGCATTCAGGACAAGCCTGGGGAACATGGTGAGAACCCTGTCTCTACAAAAAATACAAAAAATCGGTGGGTGTGGTGGTGCACACCTGTGGTCCCAGCTACTCAGGAGGCTGAAGTGGGAGGATCACCAGAGCCCAGGAGAGTGAGAGAGTGAGGCTGTGGTGAGCCGTGATTGTGCCGCTGCATTCCAGCCTGGGCAACAGAGTAAGACTGTCTCAAAAAAAAGATTTAAAAGGTTTGGTATTATTTAGAAATCACGTCTTAGAGATGACCTGAGTTCTAGTGCACTGATATTCTCCCCCCTTTGTAAGTGAAGTCCCCCCCTCCAGAAAGCCCTCCAGACCTCCTCTGAGCATCCCACATCACATGCCTTCCTGGGAATGCCAGCCCTGTTTGTCCTTTTTGCTAGTTTACGTGGGTGACATCCCCAAGAACTGGGGCTTTTCCCAGTTCTCGCCATTCTTTCTCCTGCTGCCCCAGGCCAGGCACATAAACTGGCATCCATAGATGACTGAACACTGGGCTCCTCTGGTGCCCCTGTGCCCAGTAGTGAAAGGCTATAGGCCCTGGGCTGGCCGAGGGGAAGGACAGCAAGGGGGCCCACATCAAAAGAGAAAGGGCTTATTCAAGACCACCAGCCTGTCGGGGTCAAGTCAGGCCTTCGACCTGGGTCTCTGACCACTTGATCCAAATCCTTCTCCGTCCTCCCCTGCAGCACAGGCACACCTGTCTAGGGCTGTGGTCAGGGGCCCTCGCTGAAGCCCACTGGGTGACCCAGGGAGGGGTCACCCCACCTTCCTCTGTTACCTCCAGCCCACCCAAGTGAAGCCCAGGGGACACCATGCCCATCCCCCTGAAGAGATTTCAGCCAATTAGCACGTACAGTATTTACTTAATTAGGGTAATGACATAATTAGTGTAACTTGGGCTCCATCACATGGCTTCAACATGCAATTAGGAGCTGTCAGCGGGAGGCGACATTGTGAGAGTGCTCATTCAATTTTGGTTCCAGCATGGAGGCCTAGCAGCTGCCTCTGCTCGGAGGGAGGGAGATGGGTGGGTGGTGGCGGCTGCTGTGTGTGTGAGGTGACTGCAGGCAGCCATAGCCTAGGACGGAAGAGTAAGCAGGGACAGAAAGGCAGTTTCCTGGGCTGATGGAGTCCCTGACTGAGCCTACTCACATCACCGACAGACATTGCCACCCTTGATCCCAGCCCCAGGGCAAGGCAGGGGCAGACGGTGGCTGGGGTGGGGCGGCTGCGACGGGGGTAGCTGAGCACTGCAGACTCCTCTGCCCCCAAGTTCGCTGCCTGAATGCCTCCATTAGCAGGCTGTCTTGTCTCTTTAGGGCTTTGCTGTTTGTAAGAGCCGCCATCTCATACCCACTAGCCAGTTGACCATTCTCGGTGGCCCTGGGAGGTCACAGACTGGCAGGACTGGGATGATCCCTGTTGTCCTCATTGGATTAGTAGGGAAAGTGGGGCTCAGGGCAGAGAAGGCGGTAGAGCTGGTCATTGGCAGTGCCAACCCCAAGAGGGAGCCTATTATGGCTGGAGACTCCCCAAGCCTGAGTATATACCCCCTGACCCCCAAGGAGGTCTCCTGCCCCATGGTCTCTTTCCCTAGGAAGGAGTGGGGCTGCCTTTGCAGTCACTGAGGTGCTCCCCAGGTTCCTGGCTCCCTTAGCCTCTCCTCCACCTTATACAAAGCTAGGAGGCAGGGTGCTGACTCCATCCCCAGGCTTCCCCTTGGTGAACCTCACAGCTTTCTTGGGTTGGGGGAGTTGCGGGGAGGAAGGGAAGAAAGGAAGATGGGAATCAGTGCCACCATTGTGCAGATAGGGAAACTGAGGCTCCAGGGCCTTCAAGGAGGTTAGAAGCTGATATCAGCCCCCAGCGACCCTACTTCTTGACCAGCAGGATGACCTGGGCTGACCCTCTTCCTCAGGTGTCAGTTTCTTCTTGTCAAAGGAGAGAGAGTTTATGCTTCATAGTCTCAGACATCCTGGGACTATCCTGAGCCTGCTAGGAGGTGGAACCCAAGGGACTTGGGTCCCATCCCTCTTCCCTCCTTCCAAATTATGTCCTCATAGCCATCCCTTCCCTTTGTGTCCTTCCCTTTCTGGGTTAGCCCCATTGCATAAATGAAGCAGATGTAGGTCACTGGTTGCAGAGGAGGGAACCCATTTCCTGAGCCCTGTGATCTCACTTGGACCCCTTTGCTCAGCCTGCAGTGCTGGAACTGGAACCACAGCCTTCTTAGAGGCTAGTCTGGTGTTTAAAACCCACAACTCCCTGCTGCCACCTCAACAGCAATTCAGGTAAAGTCACCAATGCTAGGTTTACAAGGCACTTCATGCTTCCATCTCTTGGGCTCCACGTACATCCTGCTAAATGACAGTGATGTCTCTGCCTCTTAGGTGAATAAACTAAGGCAGCAAGACCCAGTAAAGGACAGCACTAAGTCCCAAACCCTGGCCTTGGTCCCTGCAGATCAGTGACTCCCCCTACATTGAGCGTCCACAAGTCTGTCCTGCCCTGACTGCATGGCTCTAGATCCAGGGTGGGAGGGGCTCAGATGAAAGCAGGGTCCAGCCAGCTGGGACTACTGCTGGTAAGATGGGGTGCCACTGAGTGGGAAGGTCTGGGATGACGCCCAGAGCCCAGGCCTTTCAGATGGGAGACAGAGGTTCTCCAATTCAGAAGGGCAGAGGCTCCAGCCTGGGACAAAGGGAATTGCCAGTGAGAACTGTCTCCCAGCGGCCTAGCCCCTCTGGCAGGGCACAGGTGGGGTGGGTGTGCAGGAGGCTGCTGGACAGCTCTGGTCACAGGCAATAGTCACAACAAGACTAAAACCCCTTCCCGCTGTCCTATTTCTATGAAGGTTGTCCAGGTCAGTTGTTCAATTTCTGGCATAATCTGTGAGATGGCATGGTGAAGATCCGGGGCTGCCAGGAGGAGAGAGGGGCCCACTCTCACTTCTCAGAGGAGGCGGGGGCTGTGGTCAGAGGGTCACAAGGTCCTGAGCACCCAAACATCTGGCCTGGTGCCCCTGGACTTTTCAGCCTCAGGAAAGAGATCCTTTTAAGCCAAAGAGGTGAGGACCAGCACAGGAGGGGAGGCTGAGGCCGAGGAACAAATGGCATAGCCATAGTCAAGTGAAGGGAATGCTGGCTGGCGGGAGGATCCTGAATTTTCTGTGTTAGATCTGGGCCTCCTGGGGCTGGGGAGAGCTGGAGGCAGCCTCTCCTCACTTGGGCTAGCTGCCAGGGCTCATACTCAGACCCTGGCCACATCCTCAGCACTGAGATGGGACCCACAGCTGGGGGACCCTATATACCTACCTACACTCCTTCCTTCGTCAAGTGTTTGCTAAGTGCTGACTCTAGGCCAGCGGCCTTGGGATTGGCTACTGTGGCAGGAATGGGGAGCAGTGGGCAGGCAGAGATGAAGGCCAGCACCTCCACAGGCTTATGTCCTCAGGGTCCGGACAGACAGGCCCAGGGAGTTCTCTCCAAAGAGCAGGCAGATATAAGTGCCAGGAAGAGCCAAGGCCAAGGGCCAAGTCGAGCTCACCTGTTCAAACAAGTGGAGGTCCCTGCCTACTCCCTCACTGATCAGAAGACTTGGGGCAGGCCAGTTTCCATTGGCAAAGGATAGGAAACGGGCATTCCAGGTGGTTGGATCTTGTGAGCAGAGGCTGGGGGCCAGGACATTGGATTCAAGGATACTGTGCTCTGGCCTGAGGTATTTGGGTGGGCTCTGGGCAGCTCAAGGAAGGGGCTGGGGACTCCAATCGCTTGTGGAAAAGTGGAGGCATTCCTTTAACACCCATTTAAGCAAAAATTCCCTACAGTGTGCCAGGCATACGGTGTTCTAGGCTGGGGATTCAGTAGGGGTCAAAACAGATAAAGTTCAAGGGAGATAGAAACAACATTTTCAGATGCTAGCAGGTGCCATGCAGAAGATTCTAGCAGGGCGATCTAGTAGATGATGTAACAGGGCTAGGGCCTGGGAGGAAACTTTAGGGTATAGGGCTAGAGAAGGCTGCAGTGACATTTAAGCCAAGATCTGAGTGATCCAAAGGTCAAAGGGAAGATCATTCCAGGCAGAAGGAGCAACCAGTGTAAAGGCCCTGAGGCCCAGGACGTCCTGAAGGGCAGCCCACATCAGTGGGGCAAGGAGAAGGGAAAGGAGGTGGATGGAACCAGCAAGGCAGGTGGGGCTCTGTAGGGTGGGCTAATAAAGTCCATAGAGACTTTTACGCTAAGTGTGATTGGAAGTCATTGGATTTTGAACTAGGGGGTGATTTTTTTTCTTAAGTCACTGTGATAGTTTCGTGGAGACCAGGTTGTAGAGGCTCTATGAAGACCAAGGCAGATGCTGTCGAGTTGGGAGAGGATGGTGGCCAGGATTGGGTGCTTCCTGGGAGGTGGTGGGAATTTGGCATTTGGGGATGTTATTTGGAGGCAGGGCCAACAGGACTTCAGGAAGGGTTGGCTGTGGGGTGCGAGAGAGAGTTGTCCAGGTCAGTTGTTCAATTTCTGGCTTAAGCACGTGAGTACATGGCGTGGCCATTTTCAGAAGAGGGGGATGCTGGGAAAAACAGACCAAGGAGAGGGAAATTGAGGTTTCTGGGTTTTCTGTGTTAAGACTGGGACTCCTGGGGCTGGATAGGGCTGGAGGTGCCAAGGAAACAGTTGTCAGATTTAAGCCTGGAGTTCCAGAAGGGGCTGCCCCCGAGAGAGGTTGATCCATCTTTAGCATAGAGATGTATTGCACCTATACAAGGGACAGGGTACCCCTCCAGTCCCAGGAACCCAGAGATTCAAATGAGCTATTGATCTGGAGGCCCTAGCGGGATCAAGGCAGGGGCCAGGAAGCCTCCCCCATATCTGTCTAGTGAACCAAGACCACCTCACTCCACCCCAAAGCTAAAGAAGTTAATGATGCAAACTTGGCTTTCGGGATCCAAGGCCCAAATGGGGTGGAAGGTGCTGCCATAGGGACCCTGGAGGCCAGCTATCCAAGTGATCCTCTGCCTATCCTAGCCTGGCCTGGTGTGAAAGAGGCTAGACTGCACCCTGACAGGACCCCATCATGGCTTAAAGTGCTCCTTCAGAGGGCCTGGGAGCCCTTCACATCCATTGCCACCAGTTAGCTGTGTGTCCTCAGGCAAGCTCTTCATCTCTCTGTGCCGTCCCATTAGAGGCAGTTGGAGGAGTAACTCTCTGATCCCCTGTCCTCCCCTGTCAGAGGTCTGTGAAGGCAAAAGCCAGCCAGATCATGCCTGTTCCACCCCCAGCTGAGCAAAGTGTGGCTTCAGCCCCAGCTCAGACGGGGCAGTCAGAATGATGGGGCTGGAGCTGAGGGGGTTGCTGTTCTTGCATCATGGCCTCTGCCTCACCCCTACTCCTGGGACTCTCAGCTCTTTGGGGCCCACTCCAGGCAGAAAGGCATCACCTCCTGAGTGTCCCTTCTTCAGGGAGAGGAGATGGTTGCCACCGCCACCGCCAAAGCCATCCTCTGGGTCTTGTGCTCCTCCATGCCAAACACATTAGGGGATAATTAAGTAAAAATAGGCATTCCGACCAGTGTAGCTCATTAAGGCCTAATTAAGTTAATTAGTTCCAGGTGTGGATGGCGAGGCTCAAGTGAGGCAGCGGCTGTTGTTTGCTGTAATTGCATTTTCGAAGCAGCAGTGATAGTGACAGTAATGGTGTGGCAGAGGCAGTGGCTTTCTCCAAGGCCTGGAAACCAGCCAGGAAGTTCAGGAGGATGTCACTGAGCTGGGAGGGGTAGGAGGAAGCCAGGGGCCACCCACAGAGAGTGGTGGCTGGAGGTTCAAGGTCTCCCAGCCCCAGGGGCACCCTGCTCAGTCTCTGTTTGGGGGAAGGGGTGTGTGTGTGTGTGTGTGTGTGTGTGTGTGTGTGTGTGTGTGTGTG